>NC_045434.1:42659899-42947211 GCF_002776525.5 Piliocolobus tephrosceles | reverse complement strand
TGCAGGCTTCTTGGTGGTGGTGGGTGCAGGCTCCTTGGGAGTGGTGGGTGCTGGCTCCTTAGTGGTGGTGGGTGCAGGCTCCTTGGGAGTGGTGGGTGCAGGCTTCTTGGTGGTGGTGGGTGAAGGCTCCTTGGGTGCAATTGGTGCAGGCTTCTTGGGAGTGGTGGGTGCAGGCTCCTTGGGGGTTGTTGGGGCAGGCTCCTTGGGAGTGGTGGGTGCAGGCTTCTTGGTGGTGGTGGGTGCAGGCTCCTCGGGAGTGGTGGGTGCAGGCTCCTTGCGAGTGGTGGGTGGTGGCTCCTTAGTGGTGGTGGGTGCAGGCTCCTTGGGGGTAGTTGGGGCAGGCTCCTTGGGAGTAGTGGGTGCAGACTTGGTGGTGGTGGGTGCAGGCTCCTTGGGAGTGGTGGGTGAAGGCTTCTTGGGAGTGGTGGGTGTAGGCTCCTTGGGGGTGGTAAGAACAGGGCCTTTGGTTGTAGTTTCAGCTTTGGGTGTAGGTTTAGCCGGCACTTTAGATGTAGGTGCTAAATCTTTAGCTGATGTTTTCTCTACACTTTGTGTCTCTTTAGCTGAAGTAGTCTCTTTTCCATCAGTTGAAGTCTGTTTATTTGTTGTAGTAGTTTCTTTAGTTTCAACTGTTGTCTTTTTATTTGCTGTCAAAGATGTCTGTTTAGATGTATCAGAATTAGGTGGAAGACTGGGTCTGGGATTTATTGGTTTTGCTGTTGTGATCTTGGGAGATGTGGTGACTTTATTGTGTTGGGTGGTAGACGTGGCAGGAGTTGTGGTGACCTTGAAGTCACCATTGTCCAATCCACTTCCAGCTTCATCTACAACTGGTGGTTTGGGAGTAGGTTTCTTTTTAGTTTTGTTCTTCTTGTTATCTTTTCCTGGAGAAAAAAAAATATACATCTTGTTATTTTAGAATTTTTTTTTCTTTAATAGTGACATAAAGATCCCATTTTTATCATTGACTAGTTGTGTGTTTCTAAGCAAATTGCTAACCTCTACTATGTCCTTTAATTTGTTGTAAAATGGTAAATACTCAACCTATCTTATTGGGCTGTTTTAGGGAATGAATAAGATGAGGGATGAGAAAGCACAAATTAAACTCTATACAATTAATACATGGAAGTCAGTGGCAACTTTGAAATTACCAACACGAAAAATAACACTAATTCATCTGTTTGTATTAATGTTCTTTACTCCCCACTTTTCTAGTCTTATTCTTCAGTGCCCAGTGTCCCTTCCTTCCTCCTGGAAACCTAGTACTACCTTCTTGCTGCACTAATTATCTCAGAGGCCTCTACAGCTACCTCTGAGCAATCTGCCCCAGTCACCCCCACAGTCGCTGCTTGAGGCTTGTTCCCACACATAGGGCTATTAGCCACTCCTTCTCTTCTGTGCAACTAAACTTGCAAGTCCCAGGGGACATAAGTAGGCGATTAGGGTGCCATGGCAGCAAAAAGACAGTATTTATCAAGGCTTTCCCATAGCAGCTACCCCACAGGTGAACTACAAAGCCCAAGGGTGACTTTGTGCATGATTTTCTGGGTGACTAAAAGATTAAATATCTGGCTATTTATCTAGAGAGAATGCTTCAGAGGAAATCACAACCACTTAGAGTTCTTTAAAACTCCCTTATCCAAAAATTCAGTATTTCCTGGAGAAAGAGAATATATTTTAGAACCAGAACTTCAGGAAATAATAAACAGCAAAGGAAATCTCTTTTCAGGCAATAATAGCCTACGCTGTAGCACAGTCTCTACTAGAGAAAAATCAGCCAGATATATAAGTTACTAGGAAAATAAAGAGGATTTGTAAAATATGGATAACATTATTTCCATAGAGATTTGTAAGAATTTAATGAATTAATACTTGTAAAACACTTAGAACGATAGTATATAAATGTTTGTTAAAATAAAGCTGGGGAAGGGAAAATGAAAATGCAAGGAAGGTGAAGGGGAAGAAGCAAAATGATATCAAGTAAATAAGAGTGACAATAGAACGCCATAAATAATCATCTCTGGTGCCATCCTGTGGTTCCACAGTCACTGCTACAGCATCTTCTTATCTTTTGCTTTTAGAGTGGCTTCTGAGATGCTTGGCACTAATTTCCTGTAGGAAGTATTCATTTGGTACTTTCTAAGATAATAGTTTTAAAGTTATATTCCCCCACCCCATATTGAGATGTCTTCATTCTACCAACACGTACTACTTTTAAATATAATCATTGTTAATATGGCATTGATATAGTCTTTGATCTTTATCAATGCTCAAACCTTTGAGTTTCTTCTGTAATTCTCTATTAGCAGCTGAATTTTTGGAAGACTTGATTTTCCGAATTGTTGAAGAAGAAGAGGAAGAGGAGGAGGAGGAGGAGGACTCTTGATTTTCAGAAACAGAATGTTCTATAAATCAAATAGAAAGTTTGATCACACCAACTGTGATTTAAAACAAAAAAGAACTGCCAGTCTAAATACAGCAAGAAGTGCTATTTACTAATCTACAAGTATCTGGATTTTGCTTTATTAGTAATATGACCAACTGCCTTTCAACTGTCAGTTAAAAGCAAGGCACCTGGGCTTATCACAGATACTAGCAGTATTACTGGTATCTCTCAACTTTCCCATATCCTCCAAAACACAGAATCAAATTATTCTGCAAAGAAAATCATGGGATGGCTTTTGTTTTTTATAGTAAGATTTGTCCCTTCTCATTTGTTTTAACCCAGACTCATGCTGGGTTTGGTAAATACAGAAAGACCTGAGAGTTTATACTTTGTCTTAAACTTTACTTAAAAGCAAAGTCTAAAACCTTCGAGTGTAATGAGCCTCATGATTCCTAAGATTACCCTGTTGTCAGAGAATGGGCTTAGATAAGCAGTCACCTACAAGTTATTTCATCTAAGAAAGCTCCTTTGATTATATCTGTCATCTTCCTACCTTCTGTTATTTCCTCTGATTCTACAACTTTCTTAGTCTTCTTCTTGTTTGGTGGTTTGGGTGAACGTTTGGTTGTTGATTTGATGGTTTGAGATGCTCCTGAAGGTGGAGGTGCTTTCTTTGAAGATGGTGGTGATGTGGGATTATGCACTGAGGCCAAGCAAGACAAGTCAGTTAACATCTTATGTTCATCAGCAGCTCTAACTGTGAAAAGCACGGATGCATCTAGCTTCAAGAGTAGATGCTGGTGACAGTCAGTGCAGGCAGGCTCCAGCCCAACACAAATGACTCCATTTAATTCTAAGGATGCATTGCTATAAAATATTGGTTCTCAGATTGTTGTAAGTTATGACAGGGAGCAAAGTCTCAGGAATCAGAAGACCTGAATTCCAGTCCTAGACCTACGAGCCTCTACCATTGTGACCTTAGGCAAATAATTCTCTTGAACTTCATCTTCTTGTCTACAAACTAAGATGTTTATTCAAGATGATTTCTAAAAGTCTTTGCCTTCAGAATTTCTTTTCTGTTTTAGTATTCGTTTTTTGTTTTAATATTCATTTAAATTAAATGATGCCAATTTGCCTTTTGTTCTTTTTTTAATTACAAAAGTTCCACATGAATATTCTTGTGAAAAGTTCACACCTTCACATTACGCTTTTCCTCAAATGTGCTACCCTTCCCAAAGATACAACTGTTAATGGTTTGGAGTGTATCTTTTTAACCTTTTAGTCCCCTTCCCTCTTTTGCTTCTCAGTCTAGAAGAGAAAACATGGAATTTTTAATTTTTTTTTAATCATTAGGAACAAGAGGGACTAATGAAGGATATGAAAACAGAGAGCACTGGGGACTCTCTGGGTACAGAAGAGTTGTGATAAATTGTGCTGCTCCCAGCAACATCGCCCCAGAACCCTATTGCTATAGTCTCCATGAACTGGCCACTGCCCCTCTCATTTCTCCTGCCACCCAACAAAAATGTCAAGTATCTCAATTTGAGAAACAGATCTGCCACGTACTAGCTCATGCTCTTGGCCAGAATGGTTAACCTCTTGAACTCTGTTTTCTCTCTCCCATTCGGAGGCACTTGGATGGCTGGGATTCCTTCAATTCTTGAAATGTTACGATTTTTAGATATATAGGCACCTGTAAGTGGTATCTATACTGAAACAACTAGGTGGTGAATCTCAAGATAGTTTGGTTATTATACTTAAAAAATAAAGTATTGAGATTCTGAGTGGTTTTATTATTTTAAGTTGGGACCCTGACTGTCTTATGAATTCTGTAAAGAAAGTTGGCCAGCATTGCCTTCATC
Organism: Piliocolobus tephrosceles; assembly: GCF_002776525.5. Taxonomy (NCBI): domain Eukaryota; kingdom Metazoa; phylum Chordata; class Mammalia; order Primates; family Cercopithecidae; genus Piliocolobus; species Piliocolobus tephrosceles. Next base: position 42,942,963 of record NC_045434.1, on the reverse strand, counting down.
TTTTTTTTCACTGAGTTCTACCTAAACTTTAGGTAAGCTGACCAAACATTTCTTAGCATAAAGTATTATCTTTATCAAAATGTTCTCTCTATGTCTCATCACTTTCTAACCATCTTCCCTCCCTACACATCCTCTGTCCAAAACAAATTCTTAGCTTTCTTGTCTCACAGCCAAAACAATTAGGGTAATGAGTAAATATGTGTCACTCATCATGGGACCTGCTAAAAGCTGCAGGAAGGGTGAGCTCTGAGTTTTTTATTACAAGGGTGTTGTCTTCATTATTTTTGGAATGTTTTCCCATGAAAACATTGAACGGCTAAGAAACATCTCTCAACTCTGCTGATTAACGGTTTTCCACTCTGTTTCTTCACTGTTCTAAAGAAGCAGGAGGTGCAGGCTTGTTTAAATAAAATGATAAGATTGATTATGCAAGCAAAGCTTGTCTTCACCTCCACAAATATTCTTGTTTTAACAAAGTAGAATTTAAGAACAACCATTTGGTAAAGGAAAGTAATCCAGTATTTAAGTATGTTTTTAAAATCTTTTTCTATAAAATCTGGAGCCTTTTGTTATATTCTAGAGTAGTCCTTCAAGACCTATAAATAGAGAAGATGATTTTAAGATGGGAATATTGCTTGTTATTGACTTTACCATGCACATGTATTAGAACAGAGACTGCTGAGGAGACTGCAGAAATGGGAAGGAACATGACAGTTAACAACGTGTTAGGTAGATTTGCCTGTAAATTTAATGGCTTAAACTAATTCATAAATTTACTTGTTTAGGGAAGCTGAAAGTGTTGCTTGTGTCCTTAAATATATACTCAAACACTGAGGCCAAAAGCACAGATAGCTCAAAGGATAGTTGACTATGTGAAGTCAGCAAGGGTGAGACAAGAAATCATCAAATGAGTTGATTACTGTTGATTTAACCTGAAATTGAACCATATCTGAAGAAAACAAAGACATGTGCATTCAGCCTCATCCTCTATCTTTCCCCTCTAGCAACATCTTGTGCTCCTGGAGCCTGGCTGAGCCTGGGGGTGCTGCTGTTGCAAGGCGCTTTTCTTCTTTAATTCATCTCCACAACACAAAATTGTTATGAAATAGCTTATATGTTAGTAGAATCAAGGCATGAGATAGACTGCGTGTTAGACATTAGCAGTGATGCTAAGATCGGTGCACAGATCTGCCTGTACTGAGAAGCATTGGTTGGTACTGTGATGCTTACCTTCTGCACAGAAACTCTCATAATCAGGACAGCACTTGTCATACTTCTTACATTGGGCGTCGCAGTCACACTCCCTCCCTCTCTCGAAGGACTCAAAGCAGCGGCCTTTACAGGAAAGCTCTACCCAGAGCAAAACCAGAAGTTACAGATTATTAATTGTGAAGCCAGGCCTGTGTATTTGACAGCCATTTCCCACCTTAGACTCGACTAGGTTTCCAAAAGTTCATTTCTAAGTCTTTTATTTAAAATTTGAAGTACATCATCCAGGAAAAATTAGATGGTATCCCAGATGGAGATAGCCCAAGTCAAAAAAGAAATATGGTGACTGAGGGCAACTCTTCTTGCCCTTCAAGACTCCAAGAGACGTCCTGATGCTGCCCAAGTTATTTACATGTATAAACGATGAAAATTTGGGAAATGTCTAAATAGTGAGGTACATTTAATATGAAATCTCATCCTTCTCCTCTTCACACACTGCTTTGTAATAGATTCACAGTAATTGAATGCACAGATCTCAGCAATATATTCCATATAAATATATATGTATATATATATTCCTATAAATGGGCCACTTTTGAGGCTTAAAAATCATTTGTAATGCAGAGACCCTTATTTTTTTTTTTTTATTTTTATTTTATTTTATTTTTTTTGAGGCGGAGTCTCGCTCTGTCGCCCAGACTGGAGTGCAGTGGCCGGATCTCAGCTCACTGCAAGCTCCGCCTCCCGGGTTCCCGCCATTCTCCTGCCTCAGCCTCCCGAGTAGCTGGGACTACAGGCGCCCGCCACCTCGCCCGGGTAGTTTTTTGTATTTTTTTTAGTAGAGACGGGGTTTCACCGTGTTAGCCAGGATGGTCTTGATCTCCTGACCTCGTGATCCGCCCGTTTCAGCCTCCCAAAGTGCTGGGATTACAGGCTTGAGCCACCGCGCCCGGCCAGAGACCCTTATTATGACAAACTGGGAAATGTGTATAGTTGAAAGCTTTCAGCCTAATCTTGTAGTGTGGACTATGTTAGGAAGGACTACTCATTTAAAACATGAAAATTTAAAAAGCCTTGGTTAGAGGTACCAGGACTTACCAAGGCCTATCTGAAATAATTACCTATCCAATACATAAATTGTACAATGTATTCCTCACCTTCACATTCAAATTCTAAAGCAAATATACCTTTCAAATAATTTTACTTATAATTTTCTTAAATTGAATAGGAACTGTTTCTGTGTTAATAACAAAATGGTCCAAAATATATTCAAGTGAAACACTACTCACAATTTAAAATTCAGACCTTCGAGTTTAACTGAAATTCATCATTAAACACTAGCACTTTATCTTTAAAGTGCCTTTTCCAGGTAATTTAGAAATGTATTAACATCAAAAAGTCAAATAGTAGACAAGATTATTTCATGCTCATGTATTCTTTTGACGAAACTATTGAAAGACCTCATCACTAGTCGAGGACATCTCTGATTGTAAATAATTACTCCTTACTATATACTTAATGACTGCTGACTCACCATATCTTCTCTATTTAAAATAAGACATTTTACTTGGAACTAGTCAATAACCTTGTGCAAGTGACAGATTTCCAGGCTCCCCTTACCCTCCCCAGTAATCACAAGCTTTGACACCATCCTTAGGTACAATGCGCTGCAACATTTATGCAAGTGAAGGAAAAGGCACTTAAGCAAAGGAAGTGATACAGTGGGAAACCAGCACTGCAAGCGGGTGCAAGGGGAGGCTCAGTCTCACAGACAGCACTGCACGAGGGTGCAAGGGGGGACTCACAGACTCACAGAGCTGCTTGACAGAGGAGACACTCGCTCTCAGGACTTACCCACAGTGCAGACTCTCTTGAAATCAGGGCAGCACTCCATGTAGTGTTGACAGTTATAATCACAGTTGCAGGTGGCATCTCTAGAATACCCTTCCCCACATCTCCCTGCACAGCTTGATAAATCTAAAATTATACAATACTGGCGTAAATATGGCCAAACCACTTTATAGAAAGGGAGCGATCTAATGAGGGGGACGAAGCCGCTTGGTGAGAGAGAATTTTATTGACCGAGAAGGTGTTGGAATGATGTTAGCAATAGGCCCAGCTGATATTTGGCTGATGTCGTAGGTGATCTCAGTTATGTCACTTTATTCTTCACTAGATTGAGATAAAAAATACACTTTTGAAAAGCAGGCAAAGTAACGGCTTTGCCTAAAGAGGGTGATATTCCTAAGGAAGAGGTGGCAACTACAGCTACTACCGATGCTGTGGCTATGATGATTAGCAGTTGACATTTATTGAGCTTCTCTATGCCAGGTACTGAGTCATATATTATCTCTAATGCTTATGAAAATATTTCTAGGATTTAATAGCCCTTTTTTAGAGATAAGAAAGCTGAAACACAGAAATTTTGACAACTTGTTCATTACCACACGGCTAGTTAATAGTTCCAGTATATCTGCATCATAGGTTAATTAATACCTTCCAATTATTTGTAGTGAACTCTTTTACTCTTATAATTGTCCTAATTTAGATAATACATTTTATGGTCACCTTAAGTAAACAATCCATCCAGAATTTGAACTCTGATATATCTTATTTTAAGCCTGAGATTTTTCCACCCATCACATCGCCTCCCATTCCTGATGATAAGCTTAAAGCAAGCTGGTTGCACCAGCACAAACTTTACTGAGCTTTTTCTTTCTTAATTGGTGGGGATAACTGGATTTTTTAAATGTCAGGGAAGCCAGATGCTTACAACCACTGCTAAAGTGAGAACCCTTAAAATAACTGGGCATAACTATAAAGGTCATGAACAGAGATTCTCCAGGCAACAAATAAGCAAACAATAACAAAAGCATACTCATTCTCAAATAGTTTTAAAAAGTCATTTGGAAAACACCACCTTAAAACCCTCCCTGAGAAATGACTGCAGGAATGTGACAATGGAATCCATCTCTGGAACAGAAATTGGCAGGTGCAATGTTCTAAATCCACAGAGGAATGTTGAAACACACTGAAAACAAATCTTAATAGAGTCCGGGAATGCCAAGGTCTGAATATGCAAATAAAACAGTAAATTATAGGACAACTTTCAGAACATTTTGCATACATGAATGCATAACACATACAAAAATGTATATATAGTGTATGTATATAAATACATATATTATATATAAAGAAAAAAGAGAATGAGATGAGGTTGAGAAAGCAAGAGAAGCAGACAAGACAGTATCAAGAGATTTTTTTTATGGTTGGCAGATTTCTGAAATAAGAAATCATCTATAATCCTAGCACTTTGGGAGGCAGAGGCAGGTGGATCACCTGAGGTCAGGTGAGACCAGCCTGGCCAACATGGTGAAAACCCATCTTTACTAAAAATACAAAAATTAGCCAGGCATGGTGGCAGGGGCCTGTAATCCCAGCTACTCAGGAGGTTGAGATAGGAGAATCGCTTGAACCTGGTAGGTGGAGGTTGCAGTCAGCCAAGATCATGCCACTGCACTCTAGCCTGGGAGACAAAGCAAGATCCTGTTTCAAAAAAAAAAATAGGAAATCATCCTTACAGGAAAAGCTTGTTTTCATAGACTACGTGTCTGTCCTACTTTTATTGCTATTAATTGTAACCACTAATTTTATTTATTTATTTATTTATTTATTTATTTATTTATTTTTGAGACAGAGTCTCACTCTGTTGCCCAGGCTGGAGTGCAGTGGAGCAAGCTCGGCTCACTGCAACCTCCACCTCCTGAACTCAAGAGATCCTCCTGTCTCAGCTTCCGAGTAGCTGGGATTACAGGCACACGCTACCACACCCGGCTAATTTTTTGTATTTTGTATAGAGACAAGATTTTGTCATGTTGCCCAGGCTGCTTTTGAGCTCCTGACCTCAGGTGATCTGTCTGCCTAGGCCTCCCAAGGTGCTGGGATTACAGGTGTAAGCCACCGCACCCAGCCCCATTAATTTTAATTTCATTTATTTAATGAAAATTAAAATTAAAGTAGCACTGTTTTAGTGAACAACCAATTGTATTACAGAGAAAAAAGGCAGTTTAGAAAGTGTCCCCAGTGTTGTGAACTTTGTCCTATTGTTATGAGAAAGCCGAAGGGTCTGGAGATACTGGAGTAGTCATCATTCTCATTGAATATTCACATTTGCTTTCATGTGTTTTTCCATCTTTTCTTATCTGAACAATTCTGCAACTTATGCCTACACAGACAGTTATCACTCTTGTTCAGGTTTCATAAGAATCTTCGTATTTTACTGGAAACGTTTACTTTAGAAATGTAATTTCATCATAACTGTCATGAATCTTGATTTTTATTCTCTCAGCTTTTGCTTATCAAAGGGGAACAGAAGGAAAAGAAAAGGGAAATCCAAAGCTTGGCGTTGTTACTATTAATCCACCTAGATGGCATGATAGCATCTTCTACTAATGTGATTACACTGAGTGTACTTTAACATTCTCTAAAAATGAGTAACAAGAACTGTTCATCCAGGACCTACTTTGGGAGGACTGTGAAAATTTAATATTATAATACAAAATGACAGTCACATCTGTATTTGTCCATACCTGGATGAATAGTTCTTGTAAGAAAAAGAGAACAGTTTCAAGACTAATAAAATGCCATTTGAAACACTGCAGTTTATTATAACGTGGTATCTATGCCTAAATGATGCCAAAATAAGTTATCAATAATTTCTTTGATTTGAAAGACCAAATTGTTCAACATACAGGCAAAAATTATGTTATCTAAATTTTGTTCTTTTTAGTTATTTTTATGATACTATATAGCTCCAGCATAAATTTATGATGAACTGTCTGCACTTTTTAAACTTTTGGGAGAACCATAGAAATAACAAGTACCAAAATTATTATTTACACAAGCTCAAAACTCTTGAAAGGAGAAAAAGATGAGAATTCCAAAGCACTTATAAACAGGCTACATGTTGTATATTATTTTAAGGTTGTACGATATATTAAACTCAAGTAAATATAAATTTTTAGAAATATATTTCTGTTGTTATAAAAATCAAGGCTGAATGATTAGCAATAGTTGTTAAATAAAAGTATGTTCGATGGTTAAGCTACCTTGAGATGAAACTTGCTGAATCACGAAAACAGACAGCAGCAACAACAGGTAAATGGGAAGTGTTTTCCACGCCATGGTTGTTTTCAGGTACCGTAGGTACCCTTGCTGAAAATAAAATAAAAGTATCAGAAAACTGCTCTTTCATCTCACCACTAACTTAGGCTTGCATTATACACGTTTCAGTAATTTTAAAAATGTAACTTAATAATAAAACCATCCTATTCTTGAAACAAGACTTTAAATCGGCTTTAATTCTATAGAAAATATTTGACCATTAGACTTAATTTTATGCAGAACAAATCAAGTCACCCTCAGCCATGTTATTGACAGTTTTAATACTTAAGAAATCTCTAACATAGAATAGACTTATCTTTAAACTCTAGTCAAAGTATAGCATGTACTTAGCAGTGCAAGGTTAAAATTTTATCTTAAGGAAAATAATAACCTGTGTCATTGAAACGTAATTTAATAAGCATCATGGACTTACTGTTCCAACTTTTCCTTAACTCTCAATATAAATTCAGAGACTTCCAACAGGTGTATTGTATAAATATAATCCTTTCCAAAAATTTCCAACTACTATCCTTATACATTTTTTTCAAACACCTCTAATGAAAACACATTTAATTCCATGAAGCAAGTTAACTTTGACACTTACCCGTAAAGGATAGATGAGTTTATCCCATGTCCTGGAAGTCTTATATATCAGTGCAAATATAGTGGGATGAACCAATTAGTCCAAAGGTTAGACAAAATCAACAGTGACAACCTATGAAATCAAACTTTCCTCATTTATTGGAAGAGGGCCCAGACGACTAGACTTAGGCAACATCTGGAAAACACTTCCATTAAGCAAAATGACTACTACAAAATAAATTTAGATTTATTGGCCAGAGCACATTTCTAATTTCTAAGTGAAGTGAACAGATTGTCCTGAGATGGTAAATAGCTCTGGCAGGCTTTGACTAGTATATTGAAGCAGCAACTTTAAAATATTCACATACTGGTATCATTTCTTTCTTTCTTCCATTTTCCAGTTAAATCTAGCAAAGGTGCCTTGAAATTTACCTAATGTTAGCTTGTGGCATACATTTTATATACTTATACCATTATATCAAATGGACATTTCTTGAGTAGTTTCATTTTCTCTGAGCACAGAAAACATGCTCTCAGTTACCTACAGGTGGATTATTGACACTGGATTTTCTAGCTTCCTTTATCATTTTAAAAATCTGCTTAAAAACTGTATTGATATTTTCCTTAGATCCTTCCGTTAAGATAAGGATGCTTGGAAAAGGTCTTTTAAATTACTAATTTTGCTTTCTTTCCACAATGAAAATGTGAACCATCACCAATGTACAGCTAAGTCAGCTCAGTCCAAGGCTTTACCCCATTTTCATACGAAATGTATCGGTGTAAAATCTTACCCACCAACATAAGGCCTCGCTCATGTCCTAGCACCTCCCTGAAACCTTTCCAGATCAAATTCAAATCACATCTAGAATTATAGTCAACAACTGTACTACATTTTACTGAAAGTATCTGTTCATCTGTCTCATACCCCCAACAGACTATGATTTCACTAAGGACAACCAACACATATATCTTAGTCTATTGCCCACAAACAGCCCAGTTGTTTCACCAGGTTTATATGTTTAAAACATGGTCAGGCCGGGTGCAGTGGCTCACTCCTGCAGTCCCAGCACTTTGGGAGGTGGAGGTGGGTGGATCACCTGAGGTCAGGAGTGCGAGACCAGCCTGGCCAACGAGGTGAAACGCCCTCTCTACTAAAAATACAAAAAATTAGCCAGGTGTGGTGGCGGGCACCTGTAATCCCAGCTACTCGGAGGGCTGAGGCAGGAGAATCACTTGAACCCAGGAGGTGGAGGTTGCAGTGAGCTGAGATCACACCACTGCACACCAGTTTGGGCAACAAGAGCAAAACTCAATCTCAAAAAAGAAAAGAAAAGAAAACATGTTCAGTGAACCACATGGTTGAAGGCTGGATTCTACTGTCTACTATTCATTTAGTAGGTGCTGCAGTAAATTTTCACAAAATGCCTTAAAGTTAAATATAATCATCCACATTTACAAATAAGAAGATGAAGACCCACAGATGAAGAATGTGTGACCCATCCAAGGATCTATAAAGACTAGAGGCCAGGCCGGGCTCGGTGGCTCAAGCCTGTAATCCCAGCACTTTGGGAGGCCAAGACGGGCGGATCACGAGGTCAGGAGATTGAGACCATCCTGGCTAACACGGTGAAACCCCGTCTCTACTAAAAAAATACAAAAAACTAGCCGGGCGAGGTGGCAGGAGCCTGTAGTCCCAGCTACTCGGGAGGCTGAGGCAGGAGAATGGCGTAAACCCGGGAGGCGGAGCTTGCAGTGAGCTGAGATCCGGCCACTGCACTCCAGTCTGGGCGACAGAGCGAGACTCCGTCTCAAAAAAAAGAAAAAAAGAAAAGACTAGTGGCCAGAACCGAGATTTGAACCCATGTCTTTGCATTTTAAGTTCCATCATGTTTCCACTATATCCAGCTCCCTTTTGATCAAAACCATCACTTAGTTTGTAATCATTATACTACATTTTACTCCTTTGCTCCACATGTATACATAGGTTTGTGAGATTGTGACTTTTTTAAGAGTAGGAATTATAAGCATCTATTTTCTTTCCACAGTGCTTATTTCACAAGACTAAACATATAAAGACAATTTAGAGGCCACCTGCTCATCTCTAAATAATCCCCCTTTTCTGGAAACTACTTCCCTTTCTCTCAGGGTATTTTCCTTTTAGCTCTGGTTATATATGTTACCTTCCCACATCAGCCACAGCCAATAGGATTAGGAGTCGGAACTTGAATAACCTGAGCCAATATGATTTCTTCTACTGGAAAATTGAAATTATAGTTCAGAGATTACAAATTTGTCGGTCTATGTAGACCAATAATGTGTACATTTCTGCCCATGGTCTAAAGGTTTAGAGAAAGTTATTCACAACAAAAAGATCCATATAAATGAAGCAACCATGTGGAGAGAAATTTCTGATAACTTTCTAAGTCTCAGTTACTCTGTTTTTTAGACCCAACTTCTTGTTCTACATCTTTATGGCAAGTTCCCCTTTTGGAGCTGAAGCTGGCTATAGATACCTTTTGCTGTTTGAAATCAATATACAATAGATACACAAAAGATCGTATAAGGAGTTGAACATTAAACAGAATTCTGTGAATTCTTAGCTCTACTGAGGCCAAGAGTGGGGAAGCTACAAGCTTTGTAACTTTTCCAAGTAAGACCTCTACAGTGTTACTTTATTATTTCTTTGGAATATTGGGAATGCCCAAGTCAGATACAAATATACACATAGATACGTATTTTTAAATAAGATATAAATTGTTTTCTAATCATTGCTTTTTGAACTATATGCACTATCATTTTCCTTCTTTGTATTAATCTTATAATAGTGATGGCAAATAAAATTCTTGAATTGATTAATATCCACTTTTTTTTTTTTTTTTTTTGAGATGGAGTTTCATTCTTGTCATCCAGGCTGCAATGCAATGGTATGATCTGGGCTCATTGCAACCTCTGCCTCCCAGGTTCAAGCAATTCTGCTGCCTCAGCCTCCCCAGTAGCTGGGATTACAGGTGTGGGCCACTGCGCCCAGCCTATTAATATATTTTTATAAACTGTACTAAATACTCCATTCTGTGAATATTGATCCATTTAACCTTCCTTGTTGATCACACTGCAATCATCCCATTCATTTATAGGTTCCTCCTTTAAGATTTCCCTTCTCTTAAAGGTATTTTCTTAATGTTCATTTAAATCTCATTTAATTGGATAAAAGTTATTCCAGAATTGGTTTTTGATGCATGGGAAATGGGGAAAGTAAAGAGACATGGAGAGGACATACACAATGTTAAATCCTAGAGACCTCTTCTAGGGATGATTTTCACAGGGTTCAACCTCATGAACATCAGTTTTATGCTTGGCAGCAGCACAGTGATACCTTAGAGAACACTAAAGCAAGTTCAGGGATATTTTTCCTGTGCTAGATTACCCTGGACTGTGGTGCCTTTATACGTTGTCTCCATGCCTGCCCATTAGCTGTCACTTTGCCCTGTAGCCAGAGTGTCTACACCTAGTGGCATCCCTCCACCTTTCCACATCTTTGATGTGTTTCATTTCCCTCCAGCAGCAGCCTAGGAAAAACTGAAGCATGCCAGGGGAAAACCACAGATGTGAGCTTGTTCTTTATTGCCCTAATGTTGCTCACAATGCTAAGTTACTGTGCTCTAGATACGAAATAAGTCCCCTCCTCTCACACGAACCAGAGCGTAGGACTTTGGGACTACTCTTACCCATTCTGTTCAGGCATTTTTCACATATTAGAAAGTTATGTGGCTTTTTTTTTCTGCAGGTTTGCTCAAAAGTATCACTATTAGGTCAGTGAAAGTATTATTAGATTTGCTTTTGGAGATTGTGGCAGTCTGATCACTGATCCCAGTCTTTTCTTTTCTAACTTTTTCTAGTTGTCCAGCTAGAGATTACATTTCCCACCTTCTCCTTCAGGTAGTTGTGACCGTACAGTTGTGGTCTCTCTGGTAAAATTGCGACAGAAGTAATATGGGCAACTCACACTTATTTTTCTAACAGGAAACTGCTTGATCTGGACTTTCTCTTTTTCCTGCTTCTTGCAGAATGGAAAGGGGGCATCAGAGACAAGCTTTGATCATGCAGACAAGGCTAGCAGCCTAGGGAATAGTATTCTTGGTGGAATCCAGATGCTGTCTCACTCTCTGCACTAGTCAGAAAGTTCCAGGAAAAGAAATACATTTCTATTTTATTTGAACAACACTCACTTTAGGTCTTTTTAGACACTATCCTAACACAGAGTTCATAGGAAATTTCTAAATATTTAAAGGAATTATATTCCAAAATTTGATTTGAATTCTCTATGACAATAAAAAAGAATGAGCTAAATGATCTATCAGTAATAACCTATTGGCATTGGAGAAGCAGAGGTAAACTATCCTTATTTGCAGATGACATAATTGTGTATGTAGCTTTAAAATACTAAAGAATCTAAAAGTTGTAAAAACTACTGAGTGAATTTAGCAAGATTGATATAAGATCAACAATCTTATATCCAGATTCATACTGAGGCCATTTTAATGCATAAACGTAGATGTGCATGAATAAAGAATTTTCTCTACTGAATTTTCTAAGAATAAAAGTTCACCCAATTTGTTCATTCTACTGAGGGGAAATGATCAAATAGTGGTCACTACACACCAAACCTAGTATCAATTTCTAGAGATACATATGTGTGCAAGAGAGAATCTCTGGTCCCTAGCACTTCTTGGACTATTCAGGTAGCCAGAAACAAACAAATAGTTCAAATATCATGTGAAAGAAGTAGGCAGGGTGGTGAGCATAGAGCTGGGCTTTGGAATGGATGAGAACATTGTTCAAATCTCCACTAAAAAATTGTCTACCTGGTGGCTTCATACAATTATCTTGACTTATCTAGGCCTCAGTCTCCTCATCTGGAAAGTGGGAGCAATAATCCCAATGAGTTGGCATTGTCGAGATGCATTAAAAAAATCAGAGAATTATACTGAACATTAGTGACATATACAGAATACATTACAGGTGTTACTGTTATGGTTGATTATGATGCTAAAGCTGCACACACACTGTTATGGAAACATAGATGAGGAAGTGCCAACTCTACCCAAGGAATTCTTTGCAGGTGAATGACATATAATCTGGAGTCTGAAGGCTCCTATGGCTAAAAACTAGGACAGTAGCCAAAGGTGACAATAAGGGAAAAAATAATATAGCTACACTTTTTCATTCTTCTTACCTCCTTGTTCTTTAGTTCCTAATAATATGGCTTTTTCTTCCACCAAAACAGAGCTTTGGGAGATAAAAAGTAACCTTATAATCATTCTAGTATAGCCTTTTACTAATGGGCCATTTTAGTAACCTAATAATAATAGAAAACATGTGTTGAGTGTTTATTTTGTTACATGGCATAAATGTATGACTTTATTGGATCTTATAGTAATTTTTTTTTTTTTTTTTTTTTTTGAGACAGAGTCTCACTCTGTCACCAGGGTGGAGTGCAGTGGCATGATCTTGGCTCACTGCAACCTCCGCCTCCCGGGTTCAAGCAATTCTCCTGCCTCAGCCTCCTGAGCAGCTGGGACTACAGCCACGCACCACCACGCCCAGCTAATTTTTGTATTTTTAGTAGACATGGGGTTTCACTATGTTGAGATCGTGATACACCTTCCTTGGCCTCCCAAAGTGCTGAGATTACAGGCATGAGCCACTGTGCCCAGCTGAGCCTCACAGTAATCTTATGACATAATAGTTATTATTATTCAAGCCATTTGACATTTGAGATTATCTGAGGCATAGAAAAGTAATGTGCTCAAGATTAAAAAGCTGAAAAGCCAATAAACGGTAAGTTAGTATCTTAACCCAAGCCTTGTCTGACTCCAAAGCCCATGATTTTAACCAACTCAATGACCCATGTGCTATAATATCCGTGGTTAGTAATTTCTTTCTTTGTGCTCCTACATAACTGTTTGCATCTCCAAAACAGCATCTCACTCTTATCAATATCCATCTTTCCCACTATGCTGTAAGTTTCTTAAGGTTTCAGAATGATTACATTTTGTAGCTTTTTCACAGCTAGCATGGTTTCTTCTCATACATGATAAACTTAGGTTTACTGTCTTTTCTTCTAACGGCCACTTTGCCATCATATATCTGTTTTCTAATCCAGTATTGTGATCATTCAAGTCCCCATCACTTGGGTTCCAGATGTCAAGGAAGCATACCATGTGACAGCTTAGACAGGAACATTACTGACTTATTTTCCAGTAGCCAACAACATGAGTAATTTCCAACATGAGGGAGTGAAAGTGAATTGGGGTGCTATAACTCAGTGTGACAAATACTTCAGAATTGGGAAATTCAGAGAGTGGGAGCAAAGCCTGGGTGTGGCTGAAGGACCCATAGATAGGTGGGATAAGAGGGAAGTCTCCCAAGAGACACTGTAGAAGACATTTCACTGAGTCATTCCAAAGCAGGAACACCAGGCTCTTTAAAGATATTGAGTATAAGGCAGTATTGGCTGATTGCATAGTATTGCATAATAATCCTTTTAAAATCCCTTTCCCTGTGATGGCAGCTAATTTCTGTCAAAAGGATTAAGAAGCAAGACGTTTGCAACAATTGTCTCTATGGAGCTTATGTTAAGCTTGATACAGAAAACTCAATTAGAAGATTAAAATTCAACATTTCCTCCTTTCTTTTGGTTGATTGCGTATGAAACAAGACTCCAGAGGATCTCTATATCTCTGGTGGCTCAGTAAATGTTCTTGAATAAATTAATGAATAAATGTCACTGCTCATCTTAGCACTTGCCCTGCCTATGCCTTGGACTGGGGAAAAGGGCCTTGGTATTGACAAACACGTGGGTTCGTTGTATGTGTCACTTAGACCTTCACGATTTTTGAAGGGATGGAGAGCAGACACGGAACAAATGGTTACCTATTTATCCTTTTATTTGTACTCTGCTGTTTGTGCAAAGAAAATATTTATGGGAGGGGTACTGATAGAGACCAGACCCTTTTTTCCTCCAAGTCCTCCTTAAAGTAATATAGTAGAAAGCTATGTCCTTTACAGAGGCAAACTCAGGGTCACAGCAATGCCTTGAGGAGTCCTATACTAGGCTTTGGACAACTCCTCCACAAACCATCAATATTTATTAAGTATCAGCTAGGTACCAGACATTTATTCTGATTAAAGTGAAACAAACATAAACAAAATAAAAATAAGAAAAAACAGTGAGGTAGCTTTTGTTATTGTCCTCATATTACAATAAGAAACTGAGCATCAAAATTTCAGTAGCTTTTTCTGTGAAAATGACAGCAGTAGGATCCCAGGCTACATGTGTCCAAATATTATGCAGTAGATTCCTTTTAATATTATATTGCAAGTTCCAACACCAAATTACTATAAGGATCCAAAGAAGCTTTGGACACTTAAATTTATTCTCAGTTTAAAAGATGTCTTCCTCCTTAAAAAGTCTTCCTCCTTCATAGATGGCCTGTTATTATGATGAATTCAGTAGAATATGGCAAGTAACTCTAAGCCTCTAATTTTCTTTTGTATTTAATTATAAAAATATTTTAATACAAGAAAAACACTCATCTATAATTTTACCACCCTAACATAGTATTTACATTCTTACCTATTCTCTTCCAGATTTAGTCCTTATGTAATTAATTAGTCCTTATGCAATTATAATTGCATAAACATATTCAAGATCAATAATTCATATTTTTATTGTTTACTATCAACTTACTATTCAATTAGCCAACATGTTTATGTTTTCTTCATAAGTGTCATAATTACTGCATAAAACTCCATGTACTTGAGACACCATAATTTAATTTGGCACATAAGTGTTTGATAAAATATCAGATTGAATTTAATGAAAGTGTAGGATTGTCATTAAATTTTTTTTTTTTCTCCTAAAAATGAAGTTGGCGCTTAGAGACACATACTGTTTCTTCTTCCCAACAGCATGCATTAATAGGCATGAGACTGAACTGATGGATGGGGCCTGTGTAGGCTGGAAAACCCAGGAAGGTAAGAAACAGTGCTGGGAAACAAATGACTTCTCAGAACTCAGAAAAGTTATGATCAGTCCTCCAAAGCACTGAAAACAGGAACTGCTCTTTACTTTGATCCTTTTTTCTGTTTTTGTTTGTTTATTTTGTTTTGTTTTGTTTTGTTTTTGAGACAGTCTTGCTCCATCGCCCAGGCTGGAGTTCTGTGGAGCGATCTCGGCTCACCCCAAGCTCTGCCTCCCGGGTTCACGCCATTCTGCTGCCTCAGCCTCCCGAGTAGCTGGGACTACAGGAGCCCGCTGCCACGCCAGGCTAATATTTTGTATTTTTAGTAGAGACGGGGTTTCACTGTGTTATCCAGGATAGTCAGGATACCTCGTGATTCGCCCGTATCGGCCTCCCAACGTGCTGGGATTACAGGCGTGAGCCACCGCGCCCGGCCCTCTGGTGTTTTAATCTTAAAGCACATTGCTATAGATACGAACGCTAGCAGAAGAACACAGGAGGTCAAAGTTGAGGAGAGTAGCCAAAAACTAATTTATTTCCCAACACCCTTTATCTCTTCCATGCTTCTTGCAGCAGAGGAATGTGAAAGCCTTAAGGAGAAGATAAAGGAAAGGCCAAAAAAAAAAATAAGTCCTGATGTAAATAGCACAAAACCATCTATCTTATACCTGGTAGAGGCAGGCAGGAATGTCAGAAGGGAAAAAAGTAGAGTCATTTATATCAATGCTGGTAAGACTATAACTGGGATTGTATAAGGTTTTTTGGAAATTTAACTACTTTGTGGTTCTGCTTTTGGATCTAAAAAATTAGTTTAACACAGGAAAGTAAAGAAACTATGTATTATGCAATGTAATTATCTGGATAAAATGTTGTATCTTTGAGAGCAACAATTCATTTTGCCCTCCTCTTGCCTTCCAGAAGAAAGACTGATTTTAGTGAAACAAGATTTTAATAATCTCTCAGCTAAGTAGAAGCTGGCCAGCACCCAGAGATTCTGCACAATAAAGAAAGGTAGGAGGAAGCAGAGGGAGGAAGTTGTGGGCTGGAAGGAAAGGGGAGAGAAGGAGGAAGGGATCTTGGATAGGATGATGGTAAAGGCTGAAGGGGGAATTTAAGTAAACAGCAATGGAGATTTATTAAGATACGTGCTGTGTGGTGTGAAATATAACTCCTTTCCCTGTTCCTTATACAATCTTTAGTAAATCCTATAAATTTACAAAAGCTTTTGATTTCAATGGATTTGTTATGGTGGCTGTAGAAATTAAAAAGAAGATTATTTTGCTATATACATATTGGGTCATGACTGATACTGGGCAAAACTAGAAACTACTGTAATCCTTTATCGCTAAGGATACTAAATAATGACATTACATTCAACGTGTAAAATATAGTAAGAGGAATATTGTCAGAGCTGCTTTCAGAGGCTGCCAGTCACAAGGAGGGTATGGGCTGAAAGAATAAATGTCCCTAATAAATTAAGGAATAATTGGAGGTAATTGAAATGTTTGATAGTTGACAGAACATCTCTGACTGGGAAACTGACATGGAGGCCTATGGGGCAGATCCCTGCCATCTCTTCAGGGCTTCTGTCCGGTGCAGTCTGTCTGGGCTGATTCTTGGTCTCTCCCATGACGCAATTCTAGAATCCTGGGTTGAGGTATCTAATGATGGGAGAGATAGCAGTTTGGTTTTTTGCTTATATTTTGCTTTATCATTGAATAAAACAATTCTTAGGCATCATATAAAGAAAACAATTCTAACAGCAAGCGAAAGTTTTAAAATATAGGAAAGCTGTTTTCAAGGGGAAAAAAGATGAGGATGGCTATTTGTTGTTCATGGATTATAGCCAGTTCTTCCTTCCTTGATGGTGATTCTTATAAGTGATGTGCTGTTATAAACTGGAATAACATCTAATGGCCAGAGTGACTCACTGATGGGAAATTAGTCAACAACGCACAACAACTTTTGAGTAATAGGTCAATTTCTATCCTCTGACTTGAGCCACACTCCTTCTCCCTTTGCCCCTAGAATTTCACCTGGACATCTCTTTTCTGCTTTATTACATCAAGGAAAGTTAGGCTCAACTCTGATTTTTTTCAAGCCTCTTACAGGAAGCAAACCTATGAATCAAAAACTAATAGAGTGACCTAATGGCTGGTCCAGGCTTCCTGCCATTGGCAACCCACCAACCCATTCCCTCCTTCGGAAGATTTCTTTATAGAAGTTGTGAGTGCTAATTATTTGCAGCTGTTGCTGACCGTGCTGTAACAACCTGATGGGCTCACCCTAGGAGTCTGGCGGATTGACCAGCCTATATGGGGTTATTGGCCAAATCCTACTAAAACCAAAGACAGTGGGAGTATGGAAATTATATGGGGGAATCAGAAAAAATATGTGTAGAAATGTATATTTTACCTAAAAGCAGCCAATTCCAGAACTCTTAGCTTTAGAGAGAAAGTATCAACAGGGAATTGCAGAACATAAGAAAAAGGAAAGATCAGTGAGAGAGGATTAAGGAAGGAAAGAAAGAATCAGCACTTGGAGACTTGGATATAGGAAGGCAATTCCTCCCCAGGGTGGCAGGATGGACTAAAGGGGACAACCCCGCCCCTTTTGTAGTCCAGGAGTAACAGTTGTGAATGGAAATGTTAAATCTGGTAGTTACCTCAGGATAGAAATGGGACCAAAGGGTCCAGGACAAGGAAGTGAGCACACACCGAGGCCTGACCAGGTGGCATGGCATCTACAGGGGACGTTCAATCAGACACCCTGCAAGGGCCACCCTTCCAGCTCAGGAGGAACCGCTGGCTAATCACATCAGTTCTTAAACTTCTGCCCCAGCTCAGGACTGGGGCTATTTTTTCTCATATGTAATCTGAATTTTTTAATACTTTTCCTTGATTTTCTTTTTTAGATATTAAGAAAAATTGTCCAATTAAGGATGAGAAAAATATAATTTAAAAAATAACATAGGAGCCAGGCGCGGTGGCTCATGCCTGTAATCCTAGCACTTTGGGAGGCCGAGGCGGGCAGATCACCTGAGGTCGGGAGTTCGAGACCAGCCTGACCAACATGGAGAAAACCCATCTCTACTAAAAATACAAAATTAGCCAGGCATGGTGGTGCATCCCTGTAATCTCAGCTACTTGAGAGGCTGAGGCAGGAAAATCGCTTGAACCTGGGAGGTGGAGGTTGCGGTGAGCAGAGATCGTGCCATTGCACTCCAACCTGGGCAACAACAGTAAAAATCTGTCTCAAATAAATAAATAAATAAATAACATGGAAACTCATAACTGCAACTGCATCAACCTTTATTATGACTTCAACCTTTATCATGAAGCCTAAGCTAGGCTTCACATCTTGATTTTAAACTCTGGGGAAGGGAGTCATGTCTTGCTTTGGACCAATTCAAATTAAGCAGAGATTTAGTAGATGTGAGTAGTTTCCCGACTACTAGACTATTACTTACATAATCATAAAATAGGGCACAGGAATATAAAGTTTGGAGGCAAATCCAGATATAATAGAACTGTTTATAAATTTAAACATACTGTATGATACCTAATATTTCAGCATATTTAGTAAAAATCAATAGAGTAACACATGATGAGGCATTTGTCTTGTTCCACACAAGCTTTAAAAAGGCATTTTGGTATACTATGAACTAATGGGAAAATGTGAATTCATAATCTAATTGGTTGACTATCATAAACTTTGAAAGCTGTTGAAAAATTCTCCTGTGGATATAATGACTATTATATGGAAAATCATATAACAAAGTAATTCAAGTGTAGGCTCTGTCAATCACTAGCTATGTGAACCTCAGTAAATTATGTAACCATTCTGTGCCAAGAATACCTATTGTGGAAGGATGTTGTAATGATCCACGCAGGTTAATGCATCTAAAGCACTTAGAACAATACTAGCTACATAATGTATACTCAGCAAAAGTTAGCTTTTATTATTGGTGTTCTTTTAATTACATGAGTTTAAGAGTTACTTGGTGTGCCATCAAATTTCATGGTAAAATGACTATCTTCAGAGACTTAGCAGATTATCACATGGAAGACTATCGCATTCTGTCATAGAAAATGGTAGAGAAGGAAAGATCTAGGTTAGAATCACAACAGTTCACCAGTATATCATAAAATTTCGCCACAGAATCTCAGTCTTTACTAGATTCTCTCTACTTGCCCCTCTACCCATCCAACCCCCAGATCAAACCTTGATGTGAATAAAGCTGAGCACCTTCAATGTTTTTTTCACAAAAATTATAATCTGTAAATACAGCATTTTTATGTTTTTAAACTTTTGTGACAATTTCTGAAAAAGTACGAAGGGGATTTTTGTTGTTTTTCATTAACTCCTGCTGATACACTGGTTCTCTCCTCCATTCTCCATAGCTGACCCAAATATTTTATGACGATGATTATAATGATAAGTAATTAGGATGTATATACGATAAAATAACACTTAACTTTTCATATTGACCACTATGAAGTTTAAAACTCAATATATGGCTAAGATCTAACAAGAGTCTCTTGAGTCACATAATTGTTCTATAAAGTAATGTGTAATTCAAATGCTTCAATAAAATAAATTCTCTGGGAGGAAATAAAATAGACATAGGAGATATGTTCAAATAGGTTTTATAAATACCACTCATCTTCTTGTCTGTCATATAAAATTTGTACCAACAGTGGTTTTGAAGAAGCAAATATAATGGATTGAATGTTCATGTTCCCCCTCCAAATTCATATGTTGAAATCCTAACTCCCAATATAATGGTATTGGGAGTTGGGGCCTTTGGAAGTAATTTAGGTTGTGGTGGTGGCGCTCTTATGAATGGGATTAGTGTGCCCACTAATGGAAAAGAGATCCCAGAGAGTTCTCAACCCCTGCTCCCACCATCTAAAGATACAAAAAGAAGTCAGCAGTCTGCAGCTTGGAAGAGGTCCCTCACCAGAGGCCAACTATACTGGCACCCTCATTGGAAACTTCCAGCTTCCAGAGCTGTGAGAAATAAATTTCTTTTGTTTATATGCCACCCAATCTACAGTACTTTGTTATAACATCTCAAATTGACTAAGACAGCAAGTAAATTAAAAATATTAATGATATGACTATAAAAAATATGACAATCTCCAATCAATATCCAAATGATAGCCTACAAACAAAGCTGGGGAGGAAAGAGTAAGGAAACAACTGTCACAGAAATATCACTGAAATAAACTTAAAATGTAGCATCTGTGAGTTTAAGTTTTAGCATGGAAATTGAGGAAGAGAAAACTTGTGTTCTCTTTGTCCTGGGCACACAGTTAGATTGCATTTACCAGCATTCTATATAATTGCAGGGGCAGGGGGTGGGGGGAGTACATGATTGTGTAATGGATTATGGGCAGAAGTGAGGTACACCCCTTTTATTATGGACAAAGTGGAGGACTCAAGTGCCCTAGATGATGGCAGAGCCATTTCATGGGAGAAGTCTGGATCCATGAATGACCATCAACCAGAGGCTCCCCTCTCCTCTTCCCTGCATTGGACTGTGCCATGAAGCATAAATAAACTTTAACTGTGTATTTAAAATATGAGAGGAGTTATTTTTTTCTTAAATGGCAGTTAGTATAGCCTGACTAAAACAGAACTCTTACAAAACTAGTAAAACATAAATTGAATTTTCTTCTGGTGAAATAGAGTACACCCTTGAGATAAAGTAGAAAAGCACTCCCATCTCTGGTGAGTAATTTTATGAGTGCCTGTGGCACTTGGTAAAAAGAGGCTGCTGAGTGGAAAATCCTCTTAAATCAAGCTGTGAGCAGCGTAGTTATCCAAAACTGATCCTCAACTTCCCCATTTTGTAAACCTTAAAATGTAATGAGCAGTTTCAATGTTACTATTTCACACGGTATTACATTTTTTTAAATACCATTTTCACCATTATTTTTGTAAAGATATAGAAGATATTTACTTGTCACAAGTCCCTGGACACAGAAGCAGAGCCCATTTCCAACAGGAGGAGAAGGAAACCTGGAGACAGTCTCCAAGCGCTGGTATCCCGAGCTGAAGACTCTTCCACAAGCAAATCTCCTCTGCTCTCCATCTTGGAACAGATCGAATCATCACAGGTTTCTGTAGGATTCAACAAGCTTGGGATGATCTCTATTATCCTTGGGGCAGTGTGGTGAGGGGGCAGTGTAGTGAGAAGGCAGTTGCTCCAATAGAGAGCCCAAAAACTAAACAGCAAACCATTAAAGATTCATACACTGAATAAAAATTATCTATAAAGAGTCATGCCCCTTTGTGCTCAAAACAATATCTAATACCTCAGTACAAAACATAAGATCCTTCATGTTCTGGCATTTGTTTACCCTACAGCTTCACCTTTTTCCACTCTCCCTTCACAATTTATACTGGCCATGCTGAACCTTTTAAAGTTTCTTCAATTGTCCCTGCTCTTTCTCAATTTCATTTTTCTTTACACGTAGTGTTTCCCTTCTCACAGCTGCTAAAGATCTGCTCTACTTACTCCACCACTTGTTAATTGAACAGAGATTCAAGGAGGCAACTGAGTGGCATGAAGGAAGTGGTGCTCTGAGAGGATTCAAAGAAATGTTTAGTAGTTTTGACCTTCCCAGCCTCTGCTTAGATATCCTTTCCACCTGGAAGGCATCTGGTTCGTTGCTTCATCTATGTCCTCCTCCAAGTGTTCCTATGCCAATGTATTCCAGTCATTGCACTTTATTCCTAGTATACCCCCACCCTCCACCACTCCCAGCACACACACACACACACACACACACACACACACCCCGAAGAGCTTCATGAGAACAGTACTCAAACCTTGTCTGTGCCTGTTATCGCTCAGGCCTCAGTGCTTAGGGGTTTGTTGAATGATTAAATGAATGCATCTGCCACCATCATCAAACTAAGTAGCTGAAACAGCCCCATCCACCTACTTTTCTGCTCCAGCCTAAATGTTACTTCTTTTTAATGACATCTTGTCTCTTTGATGCTGCCATTGACTTTCACTTAGAATTTCTACCTTATGTATTAAAATACATCAGTAAACGGAATATATACTGTATTTTACCCACAGAATTCTGTTCTTGCTTAGGGGATGCTCATTAACTATAATAATTGCAAACTTTTTTCTTTCCTTTTTCTTTTTTTGGCATGTGGATGCAATATAAAAAAAAATTAAAGTGATTATGATTTATACTTTTGGATTAAAAATGAAAAGTTCTGTTTGAAAAAATGTATATTCATATAACTAAAAGAGCATGTGGAAAGAGGGTATAAATAAAAAAGGAACTACTATAAAAATATCATGTTAACTTTTCACTGAAAATAATTTCAGACTTACCAAAAGTTACAAAAAAGTACAAAAGATTTCAAATATATCTTTCACCCAGATTTCCTAAATGCTAACATCTTACACCACTACACTTTTCAAAATCAAGAAATTATTATTGTTATAAAATAGCACTGTATGTATTTTACAGACTTTATTTCAAATTTCATTAATGGCTTGGCTAATGTCCTTTCTCTGGCCCAGGATCCAATCCAGTAACATACATTGCATTTAGATATTAGATATACTTATCCTCCTTTTTAGAAAAGCTCTTCAATTATTTTGTCTTTAATGACATTGACAGCTTTGAAAATTATTGGCCAGTTATTTTGTAGACTTTTCCTATGTTTAGGTTTGTCTGATTTTTCCTTGTGATTAAATTCAGGCTATGCATTTTTGTTAAAAATGCCACAGAAATGATGTTGTATTCTTCTCAATATATCATATCAGGAGGCACATTTTATCAATTTGATCACTTGGCTAAGCTGGTATGTGCCAGGTTTCTTCACTGTAAAGTTACTATTTATTTTCCTCTGCAATTAGTAAATAAATATCTTGTGGGGAGATAATTTAAGACTATACAAATATTTTGTTTCTCATCACACTTTCATCCTCTAATGGCAGCATCCATTGGTGATCTCCGCCTAACACGATTATTACTATGATGCTTGAAAGACAGTAGCTTTTACTTTTCTTCTCCTTTTTTTTTTTTTTTTCCCAAGATGGAGTCTTGCTCTGTCATGCAGACTGGAGTGCAGTGGCGCAATCTCAGCTCACTGCAACCTCTGCTTCCCAGGTTCAAGCAATTCTCCTGCCTCAGCCTCCCAAGTTGCTGGGATTACTGGCACCCAGCACCACGGCCGGCTACACTTTTTGTGTTTTTAGTAGAGACAGGGTTTCACCATGTTGGCCAGGCTGGTCTCTAACTTCTGACCTCGTGATCCACCTGCCTCGACCTCCCAAAGTGCTGGGATTACAGGCATGAGTCACTGTGCCTGGCCCAGTAGCATTTAATTTTCTTATTCTTTCTACATCTGTCAGTTGGAATTCTACTGAAGAGCTTTCTTATTTACTTATTTATTTATTCATGGAACCTTATTTTAATAAATAGGTTACAATCCATGACTTTCATTATTTCATGTTCAAACTGTTCCAGATTTGAGGTTAAAGTGATATCATAATTTTGTATATCCATAGCACTTTCCATAGGGCAGACATAGTGGATACTCAAAAAATATTTGCTAAGTAGTGAAGGATGCTAAAGGAAAAAACTAGAATGTATTATTTATATATAAGAATGAAGAAAAGAATATGAATTAACTTTTATTTATAGATTGTTTCTAGAAAATTTATAGCAACATGGTAAGAAACTCACAATTAAAAGTATAATATAAATTAGAATAAGAGAGAAGGTTGGTGCAAAGAAGAAACTAAGTAGAAATATGTGATGGAAATAAGAATAAGGTGAGTGCTCAAAATGTATAACTTGATCTACACAATTGTTGAGAATAGGCAGTAGAATTGTTTGCTTAATGTAGTGCACTTATGGTGACAATAATGAAGACGATTGCTGACTTCTTCAAGGTCAATTTGAGACTGAGGTTTCAAGCCTGGGATGAAGGAGTAAATTTGTTTGTTTGTTTTTAGAAAAGGCAGTATAATGATCATAATCTTCAATCTTAAATTGCTTTCTTCACTTAAACAGAAGTTTAAAGGGCAAAGGATGATGAATCTAATATACCACAAGAAGAGAATATCACAAAGAATGGGAGAGAACAAGAGAGAGAATATTCTACTCTTGGCTTCTTTTGGTTCTTCAAGAATATTGCTAATGAGCCCCATCTGTATCGGCTTCTGAGTCTTTACAACTTGTTTCTGGTTGGACTCACATCCCTGATTTTTCTTTTATGGAAAACAGCAGTCTAAAATCATGCCCTCCCACAGGAAAAGGTTGCCAAGTCATCTGGAGTCCCTCTGGGGACAAGAACAGTTTACCATACCCCATTAGAGGCAGGCAGATATGCCCTACATAAAGACCAATAGCTGCCTAGCAAGTCAATAAGAAAACACAAATAATCATTAAAAATAATTTTTACTGCACTGCTTAAAGGAAAAACAAATTTGTTGTCTGCATACTGAAGTTACTATATCTCCAGGAAAGCAACAACCTGCCCTGGGGGCCCTGTAATGTCCTGCTTTCGTTCTTCCAAATTCCTATGCTTTCATCAGTTTCCTTTACTGCAGATCTACTCAGAGCCTTTAATATGAGTTAACATATAGCACGACTTTCTGAATGGGGAATGTTATGTAAAGTATTTTCCAAATGTGTCTTGTAATATGTTGGGGCATTTGCACAGGCCAGTAGTTCTCAAACATTAGCACGCATCAGAATCACTTGCAAGGCTTGTTTAAAGAGGAATTGCTGTTCTACCCTACTCTGTAGTTTCTGATTCAGCAGGTTTGTGGTGGGGCCTAGAATTTGCATTTCTAACAAGTACTCAGATGCTGCTGATGCTGCTGGTCCAGGAACTGTTTTGGGGATCACTGGCTTAGGTATATGGTACCCAAACCATTTTGGTTTAAATGTATCTTTAGGGGTCTTTTATATCTTTCAGTTCCCAATAAGAGACAAATTAAAAAATAGGTCTCAGCTCACTGGAAATTTTTGCTGTTGTTAAACCTCTATCCAGTATTTTCAGAAATGTAAACAAAGAATGACTAATGCTCTATTGCAATTCTGTCAGGGGCCTACATGTAGGTTGTTTTATTATAAAATTGTGTGTATAATATGACAACATCTGGGTTTCCAACAAATAAGAAACATTGACTTACAGTATTTTACGGTTTCAGATTCCATCCCACTGGTGATTCATTAAGAGAAGTGGTCTTCTTACAGATTATGGCAGGGATTTTTTGCATCAGAAGGTACTCTCTGTACAGGTGTTTGGATTTGTTTTTTGTTAAAAATTTTTGGTCTCGGGGGAAAAAAAACTAACTTCTAGTCACTTCTTAGAGGTGCTAAAGTTTCTCTATGGCCATGAAGATAAGAGATGGTGGAAATATCAATAAAGAGCTCTGAGGGCTCGGTGCGGTGGCTCACGCCTGTAATCCTAGCACTTTGGGAGGCCAAGGTGGGTGGATCACCTGAGGTCAGGAGTTCGAGACCAACCTGGCCAAAATGGTGAAACCCTGTCTCTACTAAAGATACAAAAATTAGCTGGGCATGATAGCGGGCGCCTGTAATCCTAGCTATTTGGGAGGCTGAGGCAGGAGAAGCACTTGAACTGGGAGGCAGAGGTTGCAGTGAGGTGAGATTGCGCCACTGCACTCCAGCCTGGGTGACAGAGTGAGAATCTGTCTCAAACAAAAAAAAAAAGAAAGAAGAAGAAAACAAAAACAGCTCTGAGAGCTGTGCATCCAGTGAATTAAGTACCAAACCTGGTTTACAAACCAATTTTAAATCCAATATATGTGTATAAATATTCTCTATTTGCTATAAATATCTAAGGAGTGCTTTCAGGCCAACTAATCCCAAACTTGTGTTTTCATTAAACAGGCATCTGTTCTCCTTGGTCTTGGGGTACCAGAAGGAAACCAAAATTGAAGTTCAGCATTTATTATTATGCTAGTGATTATCAGTAACAGTCCTGGTACATATCTGTTATTCAAAAACTCCTGGAACCAGATGTGCTTCAAAATTAAGAATTCAGAATTTCTACCATTTTGGAATGATAAACAGTGAACACATTTTGCAATATATATATAACATTTCCAGCAGGGTCCAGGATAGCACCTGATAAATGAGTTAACATTTCTACAGAAAAAGATACACATAGTCACACTAAGTGGCTTAAATAAAGACAATCAAAAGTTTTATAATGGTTACATTTTGCTACCAAATAAGTTCAAGTCATATTTTTTCTTTTAATTTTTAAAAATAGCTTTATTGAGATTTAACTCACATTCCATAAAATCACTATTTTAAAGTGTACAATTCAGAGTTCTTTAGTATATTCACAGAACTGTGCAAACCATCACCACTATCTAATTTTAGATTGTATCCATCACGCTCTATTTCTCTTTCCTCCTGGCCCCTGTTAGCCACTAATCCTTCTGTCTCTGTGGATTCACCTATTTTGGACACTTCATATAAATGGAACCATACAATATTGGCCCTTTGTGTCTGCCTTTTCTTGCTTAGCATAATGTTTTCAAGGTTCATCTATGCAGTAATATATATCAGTACTTCATTGCTCTATGTTGCTGGATAATGTTCCATTTTATGGCTATACTACATTTTGTTTCTCCATTCATCAATCAATGAACATTTGGGTTCTTCACCTTTCAGTTATTATGAATAATGCTGCTATAAACCAGTAGGTACAAATTGTTTTTTGCTTGTTCGTTTGCTTTTGAGACGGAGTCTCGCTCTGTCACCAGGCTGATGCAGTGGTGCAATCTTGGCTCACTGCTGCAAACCTCCAACTCCCTGGTTCAAGCAATTCTCCTGCCTCAGCCTCCCAAATAGCTGGGATTACAGGCATGCACCACTACACCCAGCTAATTTTTGTATTTTCAGTAGAGATGGGTTTCACCATGTTGGGCAGGATGATCTCGATCTCCTGACCTTGTAATCTGCCCACTTCAGCCTCCCAAAGTGCTGGGATAACAGGCATGAGCCACTGCACCCGGCCACAAGTTTTTGTGTAAACATGTAGATATACACATAAGATTGGACAAGTTTTTGTGTGAACATATAGATATATACCTAAGAGTGGACAAGTATATATATCACACGTGTGGAATTATACCTAAGATATATATATACACACACACACACACACCTAATAGTGGAATATAACTAAGAGTGGAATTTCTGGGTCACATGGCAACCCTGTTTAAGTATTTTTTAGGAACTGAAAACCTTTTTTTTTTCCAAAACAGCTGCACCACTTTCCATTCCCACCAGCATGATGGTTCCAATTTCTTCTCATCCTTGCCAACACTTGTCCTTGTTCATCTTTTTTATTATGGCCATCCTTGTGACTTTGAAGTAGTGTTTAATTGTGGTCTTGATTTTTATTTCCCTGATGGCTAATGAGGTTGATTTTTTTTCCTGTACTTATTAGTCATTTCTATTTCTTCTTTGGAGAAATATTTATTCAAACCACTCACTCATTTAAAATATTGAGTTATTTCTCTTTTTGTCATGGAGGTATAACAATTCTTCATAAGTGTCCCTTGTATTGTTGCAAGCCTTTGGTTAATTTGTAGAGTTCTGAAAAAGTTAGATTTTTAACATTTTTGCTAATGTTTTCATAACTTTTGTGGAAGGTCTGCTTTGCAGAGCTTCTTGTCCTGCCATTCCAGAAGCGCTTCCCAGGTCATATCTTATAGATTATATATATATATAAACCTTTCATTTTTCAAAAATCTTTTGGGCTGTAGAATTGTAAATCACGTTTTGCTCTGAATATAAATTATATCCTCATTTCACCTTTTTGGCATACATATTATTTGAATAAAGGAGATGGCAAAATTGTATGACTGAAAATATAACTTTTCAATGTACAGTAGAATCTAGCGATGAGGATGTGAAAAGAAAATTGAAAATGGAGATGATTATGTCAGAGTTGCTAAAATGGAGCTGGGAGGGCATGAGGAGTTGCAGCTCAGGCACATACACACCCAGATGGAATTTGACCTGTTTAACTGGGGCCAAATTATAAAACCAGCTGCATTTGATTTGAGCTATTTCGACTGGGCCCAATCACCAACATCCTGGAGAAACAGCTACACAAAACTAAATTGATCTTCAACTAGAGACATCCTAAGCTGATAACCAACCATCATCAATCATAGACTGTGCTAAAACCCTCCAGATGTATGAACCTACAATAGTCGTTAAAAGCCCTGCCTTACCTTGCCTGGGTAGAACACCAGATTTAGCTGCTTGCTAGATTTGTGTCTCTCAAATTGCAATTCCTAAGGCCCTGATTAGAACACCTATCTTCTGCTTGCTGCTCTACAGTGTTGGTTGTATTTCTGGTATTATTATTATTATTGTTGAGAGAGAGTCTCACTCTGTCACCAGGCTGGAGTGCAATGGTGTGACCTGGGCTTACTTCTACCTCCACCTCCTGGGTTCAAGTGATTCTCCTGCCTCAGCCTCCTGAGTAGCTGGACTATAGGCGAGCACCACCACACCTAGGTAAATTTTTTCAGTATTTTTAGTAGAGATGGGGTTTCACCATGTTGTCCAGGATGGTCTCAATTTCTTGTCCTCATGACCTGCCTGCCTCGGCCTCCCAAAGTGCTGGGATTACAGGCTGTCTTTCTTACTCATTGACAAGGAAGAGGTAAATATAAATCCTACATTTTTATGTTGATATTATGGAACAACTTTGTTATAACTCTACCTACATGAGAAGAAACCATAATATTAGTGTTAATTTATACTTATTTTATGTTTAAAAAGACTTGTTTTCATAAGAACAGGCCAAAACCCAGATGTTTTGGTTTTTACTGGCAGAAAGTAAAGGCAATATAAAAATTTAATTAAGGTTGTAACTCTTCCATAAATTTATAAATTTCACTGACAACCAGTTACTCTGTGTTTTGATATGTTCTGCCCTTTAAAAATATGAGAATTATAAAAATTAGTTTAATTATACAAATTTATTTAAAGCCATCAAAATTTTAATATTAAGCTGCTAAAAGTTTCAAAGAGTCATGTTTTGCTTATAGATTTTAGACACCAGGAGAGGATGCCAGAAAGTGGCTTGCTAGTGTAAGAAAGAGAAAAATGTCTTCCCTTCACTTTTCTAGGTTCTTTGGCTGGGCTATAAATTAAATTGCCACTACACAAATTAGCAGGAGAAAAACCATGTTTAATTAAATGCGTACACACAGGAGTCCCATGAAAATAGATGATTTAAGCTTATATAGCATCCTGAACTACATACAGAAAAGAATTGGGACTTGGGGTTTCTGGTGGGCGGTGGAGATAAGTTTCAGAAGGATGAGGTGAGGAAATATATGGTGAATAAATGTTGTCTTGTTACGCAGATTAAAAGGTAATAAAGTTGTCTCAGAGCAGCCCTCTTTCTGTTACAGATACTTTTACTGATGTAGATTTCCTTTACAGATGTAAATTTCTTATATAAAAGGATGGGTTTTCAGAGCTACTTCTGTGTCTGCAGTGTCTCAGAATAAGCAGCTCAAAACATGCTAAAAAGGCATATTTTGTGGTGGCATATTCTGGTGTCCTATAGTCATATTTTGGGATGTCCTGAGTCTCCACATCAGACTTGGGAGTCTTAGAACTGGTATTTATTGAGCATGTACTACATGCCTGGAAACATGTGATTGTGTTTGGAGACAGGGCCTTTAAGAAGGTAATTAAAGTAAAATTAGGTCATGTGGGTTAGCCCTGATTCAATATGACTGGTGTCCTTGTAAGAGGAGGAGATTAGGACACAGACAACACACACTGAAGTTTGGCCATGTAAGGCCACAGAATGTGGTCATTTACAAGCCAAAGAGAAGCTTCAGAAGAAAGTAAACCTGACAACACCTTGATCTCGGGCTTCCAGACTTCAGAAGTGTGAGAAAATAAAATTCTGTTGTTTAAGCCACTCAGTGTGTTGCATTTTTTTTTTTTTTTTTTTTTTTTGAGATGGAGTCTCGCTGTTGTCGAGCCGGGCTAGAGTGCAGTAACTTGATTTCGGCTCACTGCAACCTCCTCCTCCCAGGTTCCAGCAATTCTCCTGCCTCAGCCTCCCAAGTAGCTGGGATTACAGGAATGTGCCACCACACCCGGCTAGTTTTTGTATTTTTTAGTAGAGATGGGGTTTCACCATGTTGGCCAGGCTGGTCTTGAACTCCTGACCTCAGGTGATTCACCCACCTTGGCCTCCCAAAGTGCTGGGAATAGAGGCATGAGCCACCGTACCTGGCTGCATTTTTTAAATGGAAGCCCTAGCAAACTAATATAATGGGGCAAGAAGAAAATAAAATAAGAAAAAATGTGCGACAATGTGATACAAGCACTAGGAAGAAAGGAGGGATGAAGGGGCTACTATATGTGACAGGGTGGCTCAGGGAAGACATCTCTAATGACATTTGGGAGACTTGCATAAAGTGAGGAAGTAGACGTTATGGACATCTGAGAAGAGATGGAAAAGGTAACAAGTGTACAATTTCTGAGGTTGAAATGCATTTATCACCTCATGATGTAGGGTCACTTGGCCTGAAAGCACTCTGAGACACATAGGGTTTAGGGCTGTAGGAGTGGTCTCTAATTGCCTGGCACCTAAGATTGGTTGGTTTGCATTTGAAAGACATGCCCAGTGAGTCCTTTGCTGTCTCTGAAAACTGGCTATCCCTGGTTGGGACAGTCTCTCTGGTCAGCAAGCTTTTAAGATGTCAAAACATCGTAAAATACCGAAAAAAAAAAATGTAAAAAATGAGTAATACAAGCAAATAGTGAAGATCCATGCAGATACATTTGATCTAAAGTTAGTTTGTAACTAGGTTTGGTACTTAACTAAGGATTCATAGCTGAACTCGCTCTCAGAGTTCTTTAGTGATATTTCCACCATTCCTCATCTTCTATCATAGCAACAAAGAAAACTTAGCACCTGCAAGGAAGTATCTGATCTCACTAAAAAAAGTTAGAAGTTTTTTCTTAAAAATGGTTTTTAGTGAGATCAGATAAATGCATGCACACACACACACACACACACACACATCCCTATGTGTTCTTAGACATAAAGTGAGGCTTAGGGCAGTTAAATAATATTTCTAATATCAACAGAGAGTAAAATTTTGTCTGATTATAAATCTCATATTTCACATTTTTAAAAATCACATTTTTGAAAGCAATAGAGGCTTAAGTAAATTTCAGATGCTTAGGGAATAGTCTGATGGTTTATTTATGCAATCAATGGTGTCATCTAGTGGCAATTCATCTAAATTTCAACCAAATACCCCAGAGGGCTATGCTAAAGTCATTAGAAAGTATGACTAACTTCTCCAACTTAAATGACTGTCAAATTATAGTCATCACTTTTTTGAAATAATTAGATTCAGAGGAAGTTACAAAGATAGTACAAGGAGGCCTGTGTACCCTTTAGCTAATTTTCCTTCATCTAACCTTCCACTGTGCACCCTTCATCTAATGTACTGTAGGTTACTTTTAATGTAACTGATAGTTATAAAACTATAGTACATTATCAAAACCAGGAAATTAACACTGGAACAATGTATCTATAGTTCCATGTCTTTTTATCATACATGTAGATTTTGCATAATCACCATCACAATCAAGATACATAAATATTTCATTATCCCAAATACAGTCAGCCTTCTATATCTATGGGTTCTGCATTCATGGATTCAACCAACTGCTGATAAAAAATATCTGGAAAATAGGAAGAATGAATAAGACTTAGTATTTAATAGCACAACAAGGTGACTGTAGTCAATAAAAACTTAATTGTACATTTAAAAATAAGAGTATAAATGGATTGTAACACAAGGGATAAATGCTTGAGGGAATGGATTCTCCATTTTTCGTGGTGTGATTATTACTTATTACATGCCTGTATCAAAAAATCTCAAGTATCCCATAAATATATTTACCTACAGTGTATGCACAAATTTAAAAATAAAAATAAATTTAAAAATACTATTAAAAATCTAAAAACAGTTTGAAAAAATGTGCATTAAACATGCAGAGACTTTTTTCCTTGTCATTATTCCCTAAACAATACAGTATAGAAACTATTTACATTTAGCATTTACATTGTATTAGGTATTATAAGTAACCTAGAGATGATTTAGAGTATACAGGTAGGTGTACTTAGGTTATATGCAAATAGTAGGTCTTTTTATATAAGCGGCTTGAGTATCACAAATTTTGATATCCACAGGGGTCCTGGAACCAATCCTCCACAGAAATCAAGGAACAACTGTAACTGTCTCATGCTATACCTTCTTATAGTCATACCCATCTTCCTCTTCCCTACCATTACTGACCACTAATTTGATCTCCACCTCTATAATTTTGTCATTTTAAGGATGTTGTCTAAATGAATCATGTAGTATGTGACTCTTTGAGATGGACTTTTTTTCCCACTCAGCATAATTCCCTGGAGAGCCAGAGAGGTTGCTCTGTATGTCAATAGTTCATTCGTTTTTATTGCTGCAAAGTATTCCATAGTATGGCTGTACCACAGTTTATTTAACCATTCACCTGTTGAAGTACATCTGAGTTATCTGAATTTTTGATGATTCCAAATAAACATGCAATAAAGGTTTTGTGTGATCATGTTTCAATTTCTCTGGAATAAATATCCAGAAGCATGATTGCTGAGTTACATGGTAAGTGTATGTTCTGTTTTATAAAGAAACTGCCAAACTGTTTTTCAGAGTGGTGGCACCACTTAGATTCCCACCAACAATGTATGAGTGATCCAGTTTCTCTGCATTTTTATGAACATTTGGTATTGTCACTATTTTCTATATTGGCTTTTATGATAGGCGTATACTAATAACTCATTGTGGTCCTAATTTGTACTTCTCTAATGAGTAATAGTGTTGAACATCTTTCCATATGCTTATCTGTTATATGTATATACTCTTCAGTAAATTGTATCTTCATGTATTTTGTCTATTTTCTAATGGATTTTTTTCGCTGTTGCATTTTAAGTTCATTTATATTCTAAATACAAGTCTTTTGTAGGATACATATTTTACAGATTTTTTTTCTTAATCTGTAGCTTGTCTTTTCATCATCTTAATAGGATCTTTCAAAGAATAAACATTTTAAATTTTGATGAAATCCAATTTATCAAATTATTTATTTCATGAAATGTGCTTTTGGTTTCAAGTCTAATAACTCTTCACCAAGACCTAGGTCCTGAAGAGGTTCTACTGTGTTATCTTTGTTTATCCTCTTTGGGGTTCACTCAGATTCTTTAATCTGAGGGTTTCTGTCTGTCTTCAAATTTGGGAAAATTTCAGGCACTTTCCTTAAATAACATTTCAGGCCCTTCCTCTGTCTTCTCTCCTTCTTGAACTCAGTGACATAAATGTTAGATCTTTTGTTATAGAACCACAGGTCCCTAAGGCCCTATTCACTTTTGTCAGTGTAGTTTCTCTATTAAGATTGGGTCATTTCGATCGTTCTATTTTCAATTTTGCTGGTTCTTTTCTCTACTCCTTCCATTCTGTTGTTGAGCTCATCCATTAGGTTTTTGTTTTGTTTTGTTTTTGTTTGTTTTGTTTTGAGGTTCTTGTATTTTACAGTTCTAAAATTTTCATTTGGTTCTTCATCTGACTACCACAAAAACCTTCTCAGAAAAACCTAACCTAACATCAATGTCATCTTGGTTTTTGTGTCTATTGACTCCAATTAAGATTTTCCTGGTTCTTTAAATGACAAGTGATTTTTGTTTGAAGCCTGGACATTTTGATATTCTATTCAGAGACTCTAGATCTTACAGAAATCATATTTTCTTTTCTCTCTCTATTTATTTATTTATTTAGGCGGAGTTTGGCTCTTTCACCCAGGCTGGAGGGAAGTGGTGCGATTTCAGCTCAGTGCGACCTCCGCCAAGATCATGCCACTTCACTCTGGCCTGGACAAAAGAGCGAAACTATCTATTCCACCTATTATTCCATCTATTATTCTATCTCAGCATAATAAATTCTCCTGTCTCAGCTTCCCGAGCAGCTGGGATTACAGGCGCCCGCCACCATGCCTGGCTAATTTTTGTATTTTTAGTAGAGATGGGGTTTCACCATATTGGCCAGGCTGGTCCTGAACTCTTGACCTCAAGTGATACACCCGCCTCGGCCTCCCAAATTGCTAGAGTGCTAAGATTACAGACACAAGCCACCGCGCCTGGCCGTTTTTTGTTTGTTTGTTTGTTTGAGAGGGAGTCTCTCTCTGTCGCCCAGGCTGGAGTGCAGTGGCGCGATCTTGGCTCTCTGCAAGCTCCGCCTCCCAGGTTCACGCCATTCTCCTGCCTCAGCCTCCCGAGTATCTGGGACTACAGGCACCAGCCACCTCGCCCAGCTAATTTTTTGTATTTTTAATAGAGACGGGGTTTCACTGTATTAGCCAGGATGGTCTCCATCTCCTGACTTCGGGATCCACCCGCCTCGGCCTCCCAAAGTGCTGGGATTATAGGCGTGAGCCCAGTGCCCAGCCTTTTTTTTTTTTTTTTTTTGAAAACAAGTATTATTTGATGCTGCTTTCTTTAGTGGAGGGAAAGGAAGGAATGCTATTTCATCATTGCTAGGCGGAGGGGGAAGTACAGATTACCCACTCAGTCTCCACTGACATAGAGGGTGGGAAGCTGCTCCTCCTCTCAGCTTAATGGGGATGGGTGTTTCAGCCCAGCTAGGCTTTTACTGATATTACCTGGCTGAGAAGAACAGGACTATCTCATCCCTGCTCCCTACATGGTCTCCGCTGACAAAGCACAGTAGTGGAAGTCCTGACCCTGTACTAGGCCTCCTCTGAAGCCACCACAACATGGAGTGGAGGGATCCGTCTTTACTGCTGGTTGGGGGTGGAATCTAGATTCCCTATGCAGCCTTTGTTGACGTGGGTGGGGTGGGGTTGCATTTTTTTTTTTTTTTTCGATTATGTTTGGCAGGTGTAGGGCAATTATCGTCAAATAGTTTGTCTTGCTAGGCTGCCCCTTTCCTAATCCTTTGGCTAGAGAGAGAAAGCTGTGTTGTTGTAGTTGTTGTCTGTAGCTGTTGGGATTTCCAAGTTGCTGGCATCTCCATCTCTATCACACCATCCAAGATGTATGAAGTAAAATGAAAACTTAGGAAACAAACTCCTGTGTTGCTTCTCAGGCCCTAATGTCCCTAGACAGTCTGACTTTCTTCTTCCACCATTTGGAGTCTTCTCGTTTGTTTAATACTTAATGTCCAGGGTTGTTAGCTGTATATTTAATGGGAGGAAAGGGGAAATTGTGTCTACTCCATCTTGTGCAGAAATGAAAGTAGAAGTCAGTCACCAGGTAAACTTTGTTTATTAAGGTAAAATTCACGTAACATAAAATTAAAGTTCTCACTCATAAGTGGGAGTTGAACAATGAGAACACATGGACACAGGGAGAGGAACATCACGCACTGGCGTCTGTCATGGGGTGGGGGGGATAGGGGAGGGATAACATTAGGAAAAATACCTAATGTAGGTGATGGGTTGATGGGTGCAACAAACCACCATGGCATTTGTATACCTATGTAACAAACCTGCACGTTCTGCACATGTACCCCAGAACTTGAAAGTACAGTAATAATAATAATAAACAGAAAAAAAGAAAATGGAACAAAGAAAATTTGAATTCAACAAATGACAGGAGATAGGTAAACAGGAAAGAAAAATAAAAAATGTCAGTAGAAAGTCAAATATTAAAATGTCAAGATGAAATCCAAATATAGCAATAAAAACAGTAACTATAAATGAGTTACACTCACCCATTGTAAAACAGAGATTCTTAGGTGATTATTAAAAAACAAACAAAATAAAAGCTAAATTTTTCTATGTGCTATATTAAAAGATACTCCTGAAACAAAATAATAGTGAGACATCTGCTTTTGGGCGGAAGGGAATATTTGATGCTGAACTAGCCCTCTCACTCTCAACAACTAGACAATTAGACACAATATAGGAAATAACTGTTTTCAGACTTTGTACGATAGGCAATGCAAGACTGACTCTTGAAGTTTTATATAATTCTTTTTGACTTCATCATTTTTAGGTAGTAATTTAGCAACTTTGGCTTAAGACAAATTTTGCCTTTATTACTACTTTATAATGTATTGAATACTGAAAGGTAGCATTACTTTTTATTACTTTCAGTTAACTTTGAAGTCTTGTCCAATTGAGTGCTAAGGGTAACATTTTCAAAGGTGGCTGGCTGATGAAATCAGAATCTCTGAGAATGAAGCCCAGGCACTGGAATATTTTAAAGCTTCAGGTGATTCTAAAGTTCATCAGGGCCGGGTGCCGTGGCTCACGCCTGTAATCCCAGTACTTGTGGGATGCTGAGGTGGGCGGATCACCTGAGGCCAGGACTTTGAGACCAGTCTGGCCAAAAAGGCAAAACCCCATTTCTACTAAAAGTACAAAAACTAGCCAGGCATGGTGGTGGGTGCCTGTGACCCCAGCTACTCTGGAGGCTGAGGCAGGAGAATCACTTGAAGCCAGGAGGTGGAGGTTACAGTGAGCTGAGATTGTGACACTGCACTCTGGCCTGGGCTGAGCAAGACTTCCCTCTCAGAAAAAAATAAAAAAAAATAATTAGGATTGAAAAGTCATTATTATATCTGAAAATAAAATCAAACAGAAACTGTTTAGGATAATCAATAATAAAGGACATTTTTTGCAGATTAAATTATTTTGTCATATGAATTAACTATATAATTGAAGCCAGGTGTGAGTTATAATAATGAGTCCTTTTAATAATCATTAGAAGGATGCCATGTAGATCAGACTTTCTACTATATTTTTTCATTCTACAAAAACATATTGAATGCCTACTATAATCTAGGCTGTGTGCACTGGAAACCAAAGTGAACAAAAAAGTCATGGTCCTTTAACTTTATGAACTGGAGGAGCCAGACATTAAGTAGTCATACAAGTCAGTGTTTAAAAATGATCTGTGGCAAATGCTATGACAAAACAGTACAGGTGCTCAGAAAGCATGCATGGGAGGCTTCTGTCATAGTCTAAAAGGTCAGGGAAGTTTGAGTTTTAGTTGAAATATTTGAGTTGATAAATTAATAAGGTGAAGGAGGTGGGCAAGATAACTGTTTCCTAGGAAAGGAAGGAGCATTTGCAATGTTCCTAAGATGCAAAGTTGTGCGGGGTAGCGCTTCTCACACTTCAGTGTGCATAAGAATTTTCTGGGGGGATCTTATTAAAAGACAATGAATCTGAAGTGGAATCTGCTTACAAGTGATACTGATATCGCTGGTCCACATTCCACACTTTATCAAGAGAAGGACATTCAAGAAACTGAATGAACTTTGGTGTGGTTTGGCCCCCAGAGTTGGAAAGTAATGAAGCAGGAGCCACATGGTACTGTAGGGCCACTTATTTCATTTAGTCCGAATAGTTTGTCACTTAAGTCTTGTATTGTTTAAATTGATAGTAATTATCATCTAGAATTTACAGCTTTTTCTCTCTCTCTCTTCCCACCTATCCCTTATGGAGAAAAATGATTGTAACTCTCACTGAATTGGGTCAAAACTCCTAGCTAAAGACTACAAGAAATGCACTTGTAGTTAAAGTTAGACTTATTTGTTTAGTTTGCTGCCAGAAAGAGGGAATACACCTGGAAGGAACCACAGGGTTTTCAGCCTGGGGTAGAAGGGAGGGGCTTCCTATAATGTTTGGGTTTATGCCGAGGGGTTCTAAAGAGGGACTAGGGAAGAAGGGAAAGAGGGAACATGTTCTGGGTTGGCTTGTGTCTAGAAGCAGCAGTTTGGTATTCCAGTAATCCCGTCTCTTTCTCACCTGCATAACTCCAGAGATCAAAGTCTTGTGTTTCTTTTTCGGCACTTAACTGAGTCCGTGTCTGATAACGCCACTATCTGAGTCCCCTATAGGACTGGTTTTTTTTGTTTTGTTTTGTTTTCTGCTAGTTTTCATTCATGTTGGGTGGTCCTTTCATGGAACTGTTACTATTATTATTATTATGCCAGACTTTGCATTTGCAAAATTACAGAAACAATTGGAGTTCCAGGAAAATGTAATCTTCCAGAGTGGATTTACATTTACTTTCGTCTGGCTTCTTCGTATTATTTCAACTTTAGGCATTGAGCTAATTTGAAGCCGAGCTTCAGTTTCTGTGAGGGCCGTTCACTTCCAGTTCACTCTGCTCCTAGGAGGCAACACTGTCTGAAATCAAAGAAAGAAGGTTCATTAGACACTCTTTTAGCGAATTCTGGATCTCATTCCCATTCTTCGAACCCTGTGACTCTTTTAAAAGCACTGTTCAACCCTTCAGACTCCTCCTCTGGGATTGACATAGGAACCCTCCAGGACTGGCAAACATCTCCAGGGGAAAAGTGGTCCTCCCCAGGATTTTGGCTCAATACTTCTTCATATATTATTAGTTCTATAATTCCATCAAGCAATTAAAAAAAAAAAAAAAAACTGTCCAGCTTTTCTAGTTGTCTTCAGTGGGAAACTTGGTCTGCCATTTCTGGAAGTGCATATCATATACAATTTTTATAAATTAATTATATTTTATTACCTTTAAAGTTCTTGCATAAAATTGGCTATCTGGATATGGCATATTTATACATTCTTTATTAGCAGAAATAAGTTGTTAGCCAGTACCTCACTCTTCCAAACCATGATGGATAACCAAACTAATTTGCCTTTCTAGAAGAATAGTTTGCATTTCTTTAAAGGCAGAGTTTACTAGGAACTTGCTGTTGCAGCCCAATGCTGCCCAATTAAGTTGTCCAGTTCTGTTTTCTCCTACTGGGTCCTCTTTAATTAATCAAAGATTAAGACACTCATGAGGGGAAATACTGGTTATAACCCTCCACACACTGAAATAGATTTATTCATTTAGCCTTTGCTTTTGTAAGACTTGTCATCAAAGAAGGTAGAGTGGCAATGGTAATTTGGAGACATTACTTCATTACCAATGGATCTGAGACTGTAATTGGTTTCCTTTCCTAGTCCATGTGTATCATGCACATCTGTTAAAAAGGAGAGTTGTTTGCAGAGTCAATACAATTTTGCCATTACAAAATCTGCAAAGGGACACAACAACAGAGTCTCTTCCAAATTTGCAGTTTAAACAAAATATTTTTCTTTACCTGCTTTCCAGCTAAAATTTATTTAAATTTAAACTAAGCTAAAAGATGTTTATAGTTAGAAGGAAAATACCCAGTTGAAGCTGTGAAGCCAACGTAGCAGAAATGGAATCTTTCCAACCTGAAATCATTTCATAGTATGATTTAATGATGACAAAACATGAGTTCCCAGAAAAATATAATTTCCATTTCCCTTACTGCAAGTGTTCACCCAGTTTGAATTGTTAATATCCCTGAACCTAGACCAACATCAGAAGTGCCCTGAATATAAGTGATTTTCCAGTTATTTCCCTAGATGTGGAAGGCAAAAATGCAGCTGAATACAAATGGGCCCAACCTGATTATATTAAGTGTGCCTCGGGGAAACTGCTTTGTGAGAAACCAGTATTACTATTAGAGATTATAAAGTA
This sequence comes from Piliocolobus tephrosceles, assembly GCF_002776525.5. Classification (NCBI taxonomy): domain Eukaryota; kingdom Metazoa; phylum Chordata; class Mammalia; order Primates; family Cercopithecidae; genus Piliocolobus; species Piliocolobus tephrosceles. The sequence goes on along the minus strand of NC_045434.1, from coordinate 42,903,358 downwards.
TACAGTTAAGGGCATTAGAGAAATCTCATATTAATGGGAATGTTAAGAGCCATCTTAATGACTGGGGAAGCTTGGAACAGAGGCATATTTTAAATAATATTAATTTAGAAAGACATTATGGAAAGCTATCAAAACAGTAAGTTAAAAAATAGGAAAAAAAAACTGTGGTGAAATTGGTTATATTTTTCCTGTTGGGATTAAAGACAAACAATAAAAACACTTTGAAACTGAACCATCTTTAGTCACTCTAAACTCCAGAGAGAGAAAATCAATTACCAAATAGAAATCATATCTGGTCTCCACATAGAGGCAACATGTAATTGCTGACCTCTGCTTGCCCGATTTCTACACTGTTTCTGGGAGAATAGCCCAGGCTTCTTTCCCTTCCGGAGTAAGCACACCAAGCACATATGAGCAAACTTTTGAAGGTTTCATAAGAAGCTGGTCGTGGGTGTACAGTATATAATTGTGTTACTCTGTTCCTATGAGCAGAGCTAATTGAGTGCATTATCCTATAGCCAAAATTTTTCCTTTAAAATTTGTGAAATGAATCAAGTTCAGTAAAGATGAATAAGGCTGGTTAAAACTCCTGAGGAAAATGATCATGATTTAACACTTTTAAATGCTTGGCAAGAAGGTCTACTCAGTCTTTTATAAGGGCTCTAGCATTTAATGTGTGTTACATGTTCCCAAAGAAAGGTATTTGATTTTGAATCATGGATCTGCTCGAAGACATATTCTTTCAAAAAAAGTTGATGCCGCTCTGCTACATGTTCATGGTCTTACATGGTCACCAAAGTCCACATAGATGCCCAATTTAATCTTATCTTGTGGGTGGTTGTATGATATTTTGTTGAGCTAATCATGTAGCATGGATGGTATGTTAGTTTCCTATTGCTTTTGTAACAAATTACTACACATTTAGTGACTTAACATAATGCAAATTTATTATCTTGACATTTTGGAAGTCAGAGGCCAAAAATGGATCTTCTGGGGTGAACATCAAGGTGTCGGCAGGGTTGAGTTCCCTCTCAAGGCTCTGGGGGAGAAAACTTTCCATGCCTTTTCCAGTTTCTAGAACCACCTACATTCCTCACCTCCTGGCTGCATCCACTCTGACCTCTGCTTCTGTCATCACATCTGTTGTTTGACCTTCCTGCCTCTCTGTTCTTGTAAGGACCCTCATGATTTTTATATCGAACCACTGTCAAAAATAAACACAGCCAGACATTAAAGCAATGAATACAGATTTTATTCAATAATCACTGAGTGTTGGAGAAAGAGCCCAGCTCCATTCCGATTTGTGCAGAGGTGATTGGGTATTTTAAAGAAAGAATGAAGGAATAGGGAGAGGGAATGTCAGGGGTTGAGTAGAATTAGGGAAGTGAACAATTACATTAAGTGGGAAGGGGGATTGGTGCATGTGAAACCCATCTGGGTTTGCTAACTGGCACTTGTTGAAATGTGGCTCCTGCTCTCCCACAGAGACGGGGAAACAGAGGCCAAATCTCCAGGTATTGGCTAGAACAAACAGTAAATTATTCTGGCAGTCTTATAATCACCAAAGTTCAGTTTTTATGAGTAATTCTGTGATAACAGTGATTCTATTTGGTTTCCAAATAAATGTATTTATTCATGTAATTAAAAACATTGAGTGTTAGCTATAAAAACTTTAATTCCTCAAGGGGTCTTCAGATAGAGACTATTTTCTTTATCCCTGACTCTCCAGTCCCTACCACAGTGCCTTGAACATCAATAATCAATAATTCTTTGACATAGGTAAGTAAACATGTTTGATGCAGCTATGAGAGAAGGAAGCACAGGGAACACTCCTATGGATATGACAACATAGGGTATGCGATTTGGGAACCAAAATATTTGGGGTCTTAGTATTGTAGCAGGCTTATACTAGGGAGTTGGGAAAATAGGATTATAAAGGGCATTGAGGAAAAACAATTTCAAGGCTGACACTGCAGAAGACAGAAGGTGAAACCCTGTCTCTACTAAAAATACAAAAATTAGCCGGGCGTGGTGGCAGGCGCATGTAATCCCAGCTAGTAGGGAGGGTGAGGCAGGAGAATCCCTTGAACCCAGGAGGTAGAGGTTGCAGTGAGCTGGTTGCACTCCAGTGTGGGTGACAAAGCTAGACCCTGTCTCAAAAAAAAAAAAAAAAAAAAAAAAAAAAAGAATAAACCAGGTGGAGATGGAGAAAGGCATCAGAAGAAGAGGGGAGAAGATAACAGGAAGTACATTGTAGACAGCTTCCTATGACTTTGCCACATAAAATGTTATTTAAAATGTTCTCTACTTGAATTTAAGGAGTGCAGGTTGTTTCCTCAGGTTCATGAGTGTATAAATATACCTACTTGATATTGATAAGCCATAATACTATAGGTTGTCATTCAATAGCAGTATATGAATCTACAAATAACTAACAAAGAAAAGTTTGAGCTGTGTGAGATTAAAACATTTGAAGATGACCTCTTATTTCCTAGATTGAAGTATTCTGTCATTCATCTTCAAAGCAAAATGCCGATTTTTGATAGTTAATCCATCATCCAGGTATAGTCAATGATTGTAATCAGAAGAGGTTTGGAACCCTTTTAAAAGATGTATGCAAATGGTGAAAGTTGAGAGATAGTATACGATGTTTTGAATTTAAGAGATAGTATAAGATGTTTTGCAAAAGGTTCCACACCTATTTCAGCGTCTTAGGCAAGTTAAGAAATTCAAACCTGAAACTGCAAAGAACTATAGGATCAGGAAATCCTTCACTATTAAAAGTTCTTTTCTCTGGTAAATAATGCTTAACACATTAAACCAAAAATTTCTTAATGAACATTTTCCTTTTTTCATGACTTGGAGAGAAATGGTGAGTTGACTTTTCACAGTATATTTTAGCCATATATCAGTTCCTCTGACACTTTCCCTTCATACATGTATTTTACCTGTATTACTTGGCCCATACCCTCTCAATGCATTTGACACACTTAAACACTTCTTCAGTAAATGACATCATAGCCTCAGTAGCTTAGATCATCTTGAATCCTCTCTTCCCCTCAGAGCCCCACAGTCAAACCAGCAGGGCTTTTCTTGTTTATTTTCTGTCTGCTCTCCTTGAATGTAAGCTCTGAGGGAGTAGGGATCCTTTCAGTCCTGATGATAAACAAATCCTTAGGACTAGACAGAGTCTAGACAGAGTAGGTATTAAATGCATATTTATTGAATGAATTAATAAAAACTTTAATAATATTTTAAATAAATTTTTGTATAAAATATTCATTGTCTTTGGTGATATTTTCTTTCAATAGACTATTTTTAGGGGCAGTTCTAAGTTCCCAGCAAAATTATAAAGAAAGTACAGAGACTTCTTCTATACTTATACTCCCTTCCCCGACAGATGCATAGCCTCTCCCCCAATATCAAATCCCCACCATTAGTTACAACTGATGAACCTACATTGCTACATCATTATCACTGAGAGTCCATAGTTTATATTCCGGTTTCCTCTTGGCATTGTGCATACTATGGGTTTGTGCTTGTATCCACCATTACAGTATCATACAGAGGAGTTTCACTGCCTTAAGAATCCTCTGTGCTCCTCCTAATCATCCCTTCCTCTCCTATAACCCCTGGCAACCACTAATCTTTTCACTGTCTCCATAGTTTTGCCTTTTCTGGAATGTCATATAGCTAGAATAATACATTATGTGACCTTTTCAGATTGGTTTATTTCACTTAGTAATATTACTTCTTTCAGGGTTCCTCCACTTCTTTTTATGGCTTGATAGTTCATTTCTTTTCATTGCTTAGTTTTGAAAGAAACTCTCATACTGTCTTTTAAAGTGACTCTACCATTCTGTATTCCCACCAGCAATGAGTTTCTGTTATTCGATGGCCTTGTCAGCATCTGGTGTTGTCAATTTTGGCCATTCTAATAGATGTATAGTGGTATCTTGTTTTAATTTGCATTTCTCTGATAGCTATGATGTACAGTATTTGTTCATATGCTTATTTGCTATCTGCATATCTTCTTTGGTAAAGTATCTGTTAAGGTCTTTGGCCTATTTTTAAATTGGATTGTTTTCTTATTGTTTGATATGGTTTGACTGTGTTCCCCACCCAAATCTCATCTTGAATTCCCATGTGTTGTGGGAGGGACCCAACAGGAGGTAATTGAATCATGCAAGCAAGTCTTTCCCTTGCTGTTCTCATGATAGTGAATAAGTCTCATGAGATCTGATGGGTTTAAAAAGAGGAATTCACCTGCACAAGCTCTCTCTCTCTGCCTGCTACCATCCATGTAAGATGTGACTTGCTCCTCCTTGCTTTCCACAATGATTGTGAGGCTTCCCCAGCCATGTGGAACTGTAAGTTCTATTAAATCTCTTCCTTTTATGAATTGCCCAGTCTCTGGTATGTCTTTATCAGCAGCATGAAAACAGACTAATACAGTAAATTTGTACCAGGAGTGCGTTGCTGCTGAAAAGATACCCAAAAATGTGGAAACAGCTTTGGAACTGGCTAACAGGCAGAGGTTGGAACAGCTTGGAGGGCTCAGAAGAAGACAGAAAAATGTGTCAAAGTTTCGAACTTCCTAGAGACTTGTTGAATGGCTTTGAACAAAATGCCGATAGTGATGTGAACAATGAAATCCAGGCTGAGGTGGTGTCATATGGAGATGAGGAAATTGTTGGGAACTGGAGCAAAGGTGGCGCTTGTTATGTTTTAGCAAAGAGACTGGTAGCATTTTGCTCCTGTCCTAGAGATTTGTGGAACTTTGAACTTGAGAGAGATGATTTAGGGTAGCTGGTGGAAGAAATTTCTAAGCAGCAAAGCATTCAGGATGTGACTTGGGTGCTGTTAAAGGCATTCAGTTTTAAAAAGGAAACAGAGCATAAGAGTTTGAAAAATTTGCAGCCTGACAATGCAATAGAAAAAAAAATCCCATTTTCTGAGGAGAAATCCTAGCTGGCTGCAGAAATTTGTGTAAGTAACAAGGAGCTGAATGTTAATCACCAAGACAATGGGGAAAATGTCTCCAGGACATGTCAGAGGTCTTCACAGCAGCCTCTCCCATCACAGGCCTGGAGGCCTGTGAGAAAAAAGTGGTTTCATGGGCTGAGCCCAGGGTCCCTCTGCTGTGTGCAGTCTAGGGACTTGGTGTCCTGCGTCCCAACTGCTCAAGCCGTGACTAAAAGGGTCCAAGGTACAACTCAGGCTGTTGCTTCAGAGATTAGAAGCCCCAAGCCTAGGCAGCTTCCACATGGTGTTAAACCTGAGGGTGCACAAAAGTCAAGAATTGAGGTTATGGAACCTTCGTCTGGATTTCAGAACATGTATGGAAACGCCTGGATGCCCAGGCAGAAGTTTGCTGCAGGGGTGGGACCCTCATGGAGAACCTCTGCTAGGGCAGTGCAGAAGGGAAATGTGGGTTTGGAGCCACCCCACAGAGTCCCTACTGAGGAACCACCTAGTGGAGCTGTGAGAAGAGGGCTGCCACCCTCCAGACCTTGGAATGGTAAATCCACCAGCAGCTTACACTGTGCACCTGGAAAAGCCACAGGCACTCAATGCCAGTCCATGAAAGCAGCCAGGAGGGAGGCTATACCCTGCAAAGCCACAGGAACAGAGCTGCCCAAAACAATGGAAACCCACCTCTTGCATCAGCATGACCTGGATATGAGACATGGAGTCCAAGGAGATAATTTTGGAGTTTTAAGATTTGACTGCCCTGCTGGATTTTGAACCTACATGGGGCCTGTAGCCCCTTTGTTTTGGCCAATTTCCCCCATTTGGAATGTCTGTATTTATCCAATGCCTGTACCCCCATTGTGTCTAGGAAATAACTAACTTGCTTTTGATTTTACAAGATCATAATCTAAAAGGACTTGCCTTGTCTCAGATAAGACTTTGGACTCTTGACTTTTGAGTAAATTTTGAAATGAGTTAAGACTGGGAGACTGTTGGGAAGGCATGATTGGTTTTGAAATGTGAAGACATGAGATTTGGGAGGGGCCAGGGGCAGTATGATATGGTTTGGCTGTGTCCTCACCCAAATCTCATCTTGAATTCACATATGTTGTGGGAAGGACCCAGTGGGAGGTAATTGAATTACGGGGGCAAGTCTTTCCCTTGCTGTTCTCATGATAGTGAGTAACTCTCACAAGATCTGATGGCTTTAAAAAGAATTCCCCTGCACAAGCTACCTCTCTTTGCCTGCTGCCATCCACGTAAGATGTGACTTGCTCTTCCTTGCCTTCCAGCACGATTGTGAGGATTCCCTAGCCACTTGGAACGGTAAGTTTAATTAAACCTATTTGTTTTGTAAATTGCCTGGTCTCAAGTATGTCTTTATCAGCAGTGTGAAAATGGACTAATACATTGTTGATTAGGTGAGATTCTGAAATGTACAGAAAAGTGCAAAGAATGAAATGGTGGTCTCTATAATGTTTGTATCCAGAGAAAATCACTATTAATAATTTGATATATTTCTTCTAGAAATCTAAAAGTGAATGTTATATGCTTTCCAACAGATCCTTAAAAGATGAATTAGTGTTGAAGAAGATTAAGTTTTAAGGCTTTTAAGACACATTGAGATAATGTTTATAGAATTTTTATTTTTCCCTCACATAAAATTATATAATAAGTGTTTTCTCATCTGGCTTAAATTTGAAGGTATCTTTTAAACAGGAACCTATCTGTTAAGGTGTAAATGGAATTTGCTGGTGAGTGTGCCATTCTGCATCTGCCACACATCACTGGCAAGGAAGTGGCTTCCTCAGAGCCCAGTCAAACTTGTTGAAAGATGACCACTGAGCCTAGAGGCCTAGTAGGGAAAAATGGTTTTGTAGGCCAGGCCCAGGGCCCCCTGCTTTGTGCAGCCTCAGGACTTGGTGCCCTGCGCCCAAGCTTAGTGGCCAGCTCCAGCTGTGGCTAAAAGGGGCCAACATAAAGCTCAGGCCATTGCTTCAGGGTGTGCAAGCCCCAAGCTTTGACAGCTTCTATGTGGTGTTGGGCCTGCCAGTGCCCAGAAGTCAAGAATTAAGGTTTTGGAACCTCTATGTAGATTTCAGAGGATGTATGGAAATTCCTGAACGACCAGGCAAAGTTTGCTGCAGGAGTGGAGCCCTGGTGGAGAACCTCTGTTAGTGTTACCAGTGGAGGGTCTTGACAACACGTTGTCCAGGTCCTAGGCATTTTGAACAAAGAATTGAACAAAATGCCACAAAGTAACAAAGAAGTGAAACACAGGAATGAAACAGGCAAAACAGTACTTACCAAAGCGAGAAAGTACTCCACAGGATGGGAATGGGCCTGATCAAGCAGCTCAGGGACCGGGTTACAAAGTTTTCCGGGCTTTAAGTACTCTGAGGCTCTTGTTGGCTTCCCCCTATCTCGATGAAGGATTTGGTCTGTGGCTAATTAAAGGCTGAGATGAATTTCACCTGGGGCCAATCCAAGGCACTTTCCCTTTCCATCTGAGATGTGGAAGGGGAGCGTTGTAGGGAGAGTAGCCTTTGAGCCTTTGTTACTCAGGTGTGAGGAGATGGGTTTTTCCTTTTGGATTAGCCTTGGGAAGTTTATGTTAATTGGCTTTAGGTTCCCTGCCCCACCCCCAGACCCAGGTGTTTTCCATTTGATCCAGCTTTGGGAAGTCAGCGCAAATTGGAATGAGATTCCCTGCCCCTGATCTTGGTGTTTTTCCTTGATCCAGCAAGTATTGGCCTTAAGTTCCCTTCCTTCAAACCCTATTCTCCTGCCTCACTGGGGCAGTGCAGAAGGGAAATGTGGGGTCAGAACCCCCACACAGAGGTCCCTCTGGAGCACTGCCAAGTGGAGCTGTGAGAAGAGGGCCACTGTTCTCCAGACCCCAGAATGGTAGATCCACAAACAGCTTGCACTCTGTTCCTGGAAAAGCCGCAGACACTCAAGGCCAGCCGGTGAAAGCAGCGGGAAGTGGAGCTGTGCCCTGCAAAGCCACAGGGTGGAGCTGCTCAGGGCTGTAGAAGCCCATCTCTTGCATCAGCGTGACCTGGATGTGAGACATGGAGTCAAAATGGATCATATTGGAACTTTAAGATTTAATGACTGCCCAGACGGATTTCGGACTTCAATGGGACTTGTAGCCCCTTTGTTTTGGCTGATTTCTCCCATTTGGAACGGTAACATTTACCCAATGCCTGTACCCCCATTGTATTTAGGAATGCTTTTGATTTTACAGGCTCCTACATAGACAGCACTTGCCTTGTCTCAGATGAGACTTTAAACTTGTACTTTTGGTTACTGCTGGAATGAATTAAGACTTTGGGGGACTGTTGGGATGGCATGATTGATTTTTGAAATGTGAAAGGGACATGAAGTTTGGGAGGGGCCAGGAGCCGAATGATATGGTTTGGCTTTGTATTCCCACCCAAATCTCATCTTGATTATAATCCCCATAATCCCCACGTGTCAAGGGAGAGACCAGGTGGAAATCATTGAATCATGGGGACGGGTTTCCCCTATGCTGCTCTCGTGATAGTGAGTTCTCACGAGATCTGCTGGTTTTATAAGTGTTTGGTATTTCCTCCTGCGTTCATGTGTCTCTCCTGCCGCTTGTGAAGAAGGTGCTTGCCTCCCGTTCACCTTCCGCCATGATTTCAAGTTTCCTGGGGCTTCGCCAACCATGTGGAACTGTAAGTACATTAAACCTTTTTCCTTTATAAATAACCCACTCTCCGGTAGTATTTTTATAGCAGTGTGAAAATGGACTAATACAAGAAAGTTCTTCTCTATTTATGAAATTCTCTATATTGGAGTGATTTTTTAAGGTGTACTTTCAAGCAGAACTTCATCAAAATTATAGTAAGCCTTTACGTTTTCTAAGTTTGTGTTTATTAGAAGCAGAGCATAGTTAATAATTCACATTCAATAATAGTTTACAGTTTATGAAAATTCTTATATTTGCTGTGTATTTGAGCTATACAATAACCATTTGAGGTAGGAAAAGGTGTGGTAAAATTTGCTACTTGCTTTCTCTCTTTTTTCCATAATCATTACTTTTTTAAGCTGGAACATGGTCAAATTAAAGATACGTTTCTCTTTGCAGTGAGTGTGGCTATGGTACTTTATTCTGGTCAATGGGATAGACGTTGAAGCGTCATGTAGCATTTGCACAAAGATCTTTAAGAGATTGTTTATGTATACTCTTTGATACTTCAATTTTTCATCTACTTTGCTGCTTGTAACATGGATAATACCATCTTGGGCTATGAGCTTAAGAACTCCCCATAGTGCAGCACACCAACATGGCACAAGTATACATATGTAACAAACCTGCACGTTATGCACATGTACCCTAGAACTTAAAGTATAATAATAATAATAATAAAAAGAACTCCCCATAGTAGAATGTCACAGCAATAAGCTTCAAAAAGCTGGTTCCCTGAGGACTCTGTGGAACAGAGTAACTGTGCCAGGTCATTTATGCAGTTTTACATGAGAGAAAGAAAATTTTCTGTCCTGTTGAAGCTATTTTTACTTGTACTTTCTCATTTTTGCTTAATTTTTTTCAAAAATTAGAACTATGAAAATATATGGACTATAAATCACAAATATATGTGGTGTATATATTAACACATAATTTATGTGACTACCTTGTTGGGTAGATTTACACTTAAAGACACAAATATTTTATATACTTATGAACATAAATTAAAAAGTCCTAAATATAAAAGCAAATTAAAACAATTGAATATTGTATATTAAGTGGTATAACCAAATCAGGAAAGGATATTTCAGATGACTTCGTAGCACAGCAATGTGTTTGTGGATACACTGTGTGATATACTCTGAGAACAAAAATAAGTGCAAGGATATCTTAAAATGTATTCAATAATCAGCCGGGTGCAGTGGCACACGCCTGTAATCCCACCACTTTAGGAGGCCAAGATGGGCAGATCACTTGAGGCCAGGTGTTTGAGACAACCTTGGCCAACATGGTGAAACCCTGTTTCTACTAAAAATACAAAAATTAGTTGAGTGTGATGGTGCATGTCTGTAATTCCAGCTACTCAGGAGGCTGAGGCACTAGAATTGCTTGAACCCAGGAGGCCAAGGTTGCAGTGAGCCGAGACCATGCCGCTGTACTCCAGCCTGGGTGATAGACAGAGACTCTGTCTCCAAAAAAAAAAAAAAAAAAAAAATCAATAATCTATTATTGTTGGTAGTGTTGGTATTGTTATAGATGGGGGTGTATGTAATTGTGGGATAGACTTAATGGGTTATATATTTTGGTATTGATTAGAATGAGAATTTTTCTTTCAATGGAAGAATAAAACATAAGATTTAAATGAAATACCTTGTAGTCCTAACTTGACTGGAGTTAAAAATATAAATTCATGATGTGCTTTATGTTAAATAGAAGTTCATGTAGTTCTGTTCACTGAAAAGTCCTGAAAGAGTAACAGTGATGTTAAACACCTCTAGTGCTAAAAGGCTTTTAAATTTACTTTTCCTTTAAAAGTTACCAAAGTTTCTTGAAAAATGGCTGATTTCAGCTCTGGGGCAGAAAATGTACAAGATAAGATGTCTCATGACTTTGGAAGGCAAGATAGTACTACTATCAAATACTACTAGGGTCATATCAAAAAGAAGCCCAAACTGACCTGAAGATGGTACATCTGGCCAAAATGGTACAATCTATCAATAGAATTATAGTTGCAATATATTAAAGCACATAAAATGTTTATGTCCTGAAGCTCATAATAATCCCAAAAGACAAAACAAAAGGATCACCTTTACAAGTAGTTTGTAGAATAATTTTATTTGAAGGGAACGAATAAAGGGAAATAAGTATTTATTTATTGCCCTTCCTGTATGAAATATTCCTCAAGGTAACCACACAGTTAATAAAGAGAAATGTTTCTTTATAAAAGTATCCCAGCTAATGGTTGTGGAAGAAACTATATAATTAGCATCTTACCATTTTGCAACCCCAGGTGAATTAGTAGATCTTGGTAATGGTTATTAGTAGCTAGCATCACACAGAGCTATCCAGACATATATGCACCATCACCTATGAAATATTCTTGTAGAGGCTTAAAGCTTAATCTAAATAAAGTTATTTATCTAATTTCTGATGTACAGAAATGAAATATAGGAGACAGAGAAACATGTTGAATATCACAGGGATGTAGTCAGCAAAATCCAGACTAGAATACTCTACAGGACAACCACCTGGTTTCTTCAAAAAAGAATTAGAAGATAAAAGAGAATGATAATGGGAGAACCTATAAGTTAAAAGCAACTGAAAAAATATATCCATTGATCACAAGGTATAGGCTTTATTTAGATCTTTCCTTAAAAATTTTGTGAGCTAATCAGGGAAATTTGAACACTGATTGGACATCTTGGAATATTAAGAAATTAAGGTTAATATTTATTTTTAGGTGTGATGATATTGTGATTTAGTTTTTTTAACAGTTCTTACTTTTTAGAGATTCATAATGAAATATATCCAGATGAAATAATATGATGTCTGGAATTTGCTTAAAAATCATCCGAAGGTAGAAGGAGTAAGCTGGGGTAGAGATAAAGCAAGACTGTCGAAGAGTTAGTAGTTGAGGAAATGGGATGATCCTCTACTACTAAATATTAAACTATATTCAACTTCTGAATATACTTGAAATTTTATTTAAAAATGTAAAAAAAAAAAAAAAAAAACGCTGATGCCTTGACCCCTCCCTAAATTCCAGTTGTAAAAGCCTGAGGTGATGATAGATGTTTGATGAAACCAAATCTCATTTAGTTGAAGTTAAACAGGAAACCAAGAGATGCAGTTTCAGACAGGCAGAGCAGATTGAAAAGTACTTGTGTGATAACCAGAGAAAGCGAACTGGAAGGAGGTCAGGAGAAAGGGATGCTAGACCTGGCCTTGCCTCTAGGGAGTGGATGAAACTAGACAAATCACTTCATCTCTATGGGCCTATATTTCTTCATCTGTAAAATGAGGGTATAGAATATTTAATTTCGAACATTCTTTCCAGGTTTTGTAGTGCATGAGAGAGAGGAACGATTGTTAAGTACATTGAGGTACCCAATATTACACCATTATTGCATTTTCTTAATTTTTTACAACCAAATAATTCCTCTGGCCTTTAGAATGAATGTATTTGCTTCTCAGTGGAACCTGACTGAATTTCCTTATTCCCATGATTGTTTCCGTGTAGCTGCTCACCTCACTGTGGGGTCCAGCTAGCAGGATCTGACCGGTCCTTCGCAGTCCTTCTGCTCTTTCATCGCACAAACACGTAACAAGTCCTATTATAGTTCACAAAGGGTCTTAGAAACAGAATATATGATTCTTATGTGGAGAGTTATACAAACATAAATGCCATACAATTAGGTAAATGTGTAAAATGTATAAGGCATGGACATTTGGATCAGTGGGAGGTATCAGAGGTCTGTCCACAGAGATATGACAAGATCATTTTGGTATATTTGAAATATCTTTGTGGCAGTAGTGTAAAGTGATACAAGTTCAGACAGGCAGATCTGCTTGATGATAAGAGAATGGGTCCCTGAGTGCTACTGTGTTTGAAAACTGGCTCTGCTGCTTATTAGCTGTGTGATTGGTGTGTGTTATGTAACCCTTGTGTACCTCAAGCCTCCCATCTGAAAAGGGGAGATCATTATAGTAGACTTTCCACAGGGCTGTTTTTGAGTATTAAATAAATTGATAAAAAGCACTTAGAATAGTGCCAGAGTAGGACATGGTGGCTCATGCCTGCAACCCCAGCATTTTGGGAGGCTGAAGCAGAAAGATCACTTGACTCCAGGAGTTCAAGACCAACCTGGGCCAACATAGTAAGACCCACACTGACCCATGTACCACAACAAACAAACAAAACCCCCACCAAGTTAACTAGGCATGATGGTGCACACTTGTAGTCCCAGCTACTTGGGAGAGATGCTGAGGTGGGAGGATCACTTGTGCCCATGACTTCAAGGCTGTAAGCCATAATGGTGCCTCTGCACTCCAATCTGGGTGACAGACCCCATATCCCAAAACAAAAAATAAAAAAAAAAACAACAAATAGTGCCTGTCTCAAAGGAAGTACTCTATTATTATATAATGTATAATAATTATTATTTATGGCAAAAAAATACTTCTAGTATAATTTTGAGGATGATGGTTTTGTTGTCATAATTCTGCTACATATAACACAAGAATTATAGGAGGAGGGCATACAATATACCTTCCTCATTTATGAAAAGGTATAAAATAGAATGCAAAGCAAAGAAAATAATTCTGAGGCAATATTTTTTAAAATGGAGACAGTTATAAAAATATGCCAGGAGGGAATTCACATTAGGATTAAAATTATGAGTTATTTGACACATTTTTATCAAATGTCTTGAACTAGAAGTCATAGTTAAATGTACCCATGATGAAATCTTGTCATCTGGAAACACACAGAAATATAATAGTAAAACATACATTTTTTTCATTTTCAAAAACAGATGTCCTGAGTTTTGAAATTATTTGTACCAATATATTACTTGAGAATATTAACATTGTCCACTCCTTACATAAATTGAAATCTGTTTCACTAAAAGAATTGTGACTTCCTTGGTTTATATGTGTGAGGGCACTCTCAGATGGCCAGATCTTGAAAACATGAGACACATCCTCTTTGAGGAGGTTCAATCTTGCCCTAATTAAATAGTGGTCACCACAGGCTCAGCCAATCATAACAAACACTTGTGGCAAAATACTTAGCTAGGGAGAAAAAACATATTTCTGGGAGACCCTGTAGACCTCTTGGGATCATAGAAGAGGCATTTTAGAGGAAAGCAAATGTTCTTTGGCTCTTACTGGGTAACTGAAACCTTAATTATATTAAATAAATCAGTGGTTGGGTTGTTGGTGGTGAAAACTGTTAGTGTCTTTGGCCCTACACTTGAATAATTTTTTTTTTCTTTTAGAATAACAGCTCAGAGACATATATAATTCACTTCTTAAAGGACGATAATAAGAACATATAGCCACCTATTCATGAAGGCAAATATGAAGGAAAAAGCCATTCCCCTCATCTGTGCTTAAATAACTTATATTTTGTGCTTAGATAACTTATATTTCCTTTTATTTAAATTAAAAAATTTTTTAAACTTTCATAAGGTGTAGGGAAAATAAGGTTAGCATTTCATTGGGTATTTGAAACAAGGATTTCCATCAAGAAGGTGTCCCTTATCCATGTATGATTTCTTAGCTTAACAATCTTAATGAATTTTAATGAATTTTAATTTTGTGGAAAATTCAAGCTCCCTCTTCCACTCCCTCCATGAGCTCTATGGTCATCTAGAGGATGTCAGCACATTGAGGAACATCTTGTACTTTATTACTGAAGAAGAAGACGATTTAAAAATTACACATGAGCTTGTATCCTGTGATTTTTGTTTTGCCAAACAAGACTCTAACAGGAGCTCATAGAGCATGAGCGTGGTGTAATTTGTGGATGCTGGGGAAGGTCTCTGGGTCATGAAGGATGTTATTCCCTTAATAAAATTCCTTATTATAACAAATATATCACACAAAGAATGGGCAGAGTTATTGACTAGCCTTGTATTTAGGATGAGTCTAACAGCAAAGTAGTTATGAAAATATTTAATAGGACCCTGGGAAGGAGTCACAAGAGGAAAATACTGGAAGTCAATTGATGATAATGATATAGTTGCTGATAGGGAATGAGAACTTACTATGTGTTAAAAATATCAGTGGAATGTCACAGTTGAGTCCAGAGCCCAACTAAGTTTCTGTGTTACTTTCTGCTTCTTGCCTGCCTCTTGTTTTGCTGCCTACCCTTTGCTCCTCCACTTCTCTATTTGTATCACAATTCATTTCGTTCCCTCCTGCCACACACATTGACTCACCTGTGCCTGTGAATGTGAATGAGTGTCCTGCCTGCCGTTGCTGCTCATCTAAGTATTCACCTCTTCCTTGCTCTGTGGTTGTACAGGCCCACACTAAGGATGACCTGAGTTTGTGAGCCATCTTCTAGGTCTTGATCAGTTCATCTTGTTTCCTTTTAAGCTGTGTAAACTCCCTGGCCCAGAAATCTGGGATATAGATGGCATTGCACATAGTGACCTCCTGATAATAATGATGATGATGATGATA
This sequence comes from Piliocolobus tephrosceles, assembly GCF_002776525.5. NCBI lineage: Eukaryota > Metazoa > Chordata > Mammalia > Primates > Cercopithecidae > Piliocolobus > Piliocolobus tephrosceles. The sequence goes on along the minus strand of NC_045434.1, from coordinate 42,888,195 downwards.
CAGTAGCTGATAAGGTAAGGAGGACTTACTATGTGTCATGAACTCTTAAGTTATTTGAATATACTACCTTTTAAACCTTAAAATTGGTCTTATGAGTTTAGGAACTATTATTCTCATTTTACAGATGAAGGAATTAAGATTCCTTCTACATGAAGATCAAGGAACTTGCCCAGAGCACAGAGGAGGCAAGGGATGGGCTGGAATTTGAGCCCAGTCTGTGCGGTTCTGGAGCTCATGCTTTCAAATGATTCCCTCTATTTGACTTTCACCTCCAAGTACTCAGCTCAAATGGCTGAAGAATTTTAATATCAGAAGTTATAGACTGTTCTGTGCAACTTGGTTGAAGATAGTCTTCTTTCTGCCTTTTTCTATCTGCCCTTCTTAAGGAACCCTGGGCATCACTTGCAGATTATTGGGGTCCTTTATTGCTTTCTGTTGGCCTTGGCCACTCATAGGTTCTGCTGCTCTGGAGGACATCTGGGACCTAAGGAGTCATTTCATGGAGGCTTCCTTTGGGAGTTGCTTGTATATTTCCTCATTAGGAATGACTCACCCAACCCTAGGGTGAGAGGGTGTCAGGGATAAGAGATGTGATGACTGTCCAATGAGTCACACACTTTTCTCCTCCGGATCTCCTCTTGTCTTGCTTCTGCCTAGACCTCACACTCTCTGCTTCTTCACTTCCTCACACAAGACAACTCTGTTGTTCTTTCAACTGTGCTCAAAAATAGGTAGATGTCTCAATGGAACTGTTTGACTATCTTGAATTTTCACTTTCATGAAAGGTTGACGTGCTTCATACAAACCAAGAACCCATATACAAAACAAACAGTGCCTTTTCTAATAATCATCATGCATTCTCCACACTTCTCATATGTTTTCTGCCCAAGCAGATCATGCTCATGTTTCTATATTCTCTATGTGTAGTTGTAGGTGGTAGGACTAGAGGTCTCCACTACAGTAGGGCAGGACAAAAGTCACCTTGGAATAGCTGAGCATAGCTCCCTTAGTTCTGAGGGCTCTTGTGTTTTGAGGATTTATTAAAATTTGGTGGTTTAACTCTGAGAAGTAGCAAACATCGCGTCTAATGCCAACCAATTCTCCTGGAGTGTTATGTTCAAGCGTGTGACTATGTAAGTGAACGGTTTTTGATAGGGGCTATATCAAGAGTGAGTACTCAGATCTGATATTGAGAAAAGGTCCATAATTCTGGAGGTATTCTTTTCCTAAAGCATCATGGGAAGAGAGCACTGTCTTGGTATTCACAGCAGCAGCTGAGGCATAGGATTCTGTCTTTACCATTGGTCTCTAGACTCAAAATGTGTGAACAGCTTTGCTGGCGAGTAAAATATTTTTCTTTCTGGCATCTTCCATCCATGCTGGATTGCCTTCTGTCTTTTGAAAAGGCAATTCCATTGCTGTCATATATCCCGGTTGTACCACAACCAAAGTTTCCACAACTTTACATCTATAGGGAAACTGGAAATAAATAACTTTTAACAATAAGACCCTGGCCGGCTTGGCTGGGAGCCCCTCCACTGAGCATAACACTTGGCTGTGGGTGGCCTACCATATAAAGATTGGCTTCTGTAGATGACTATGCTATTCCAATGGCTGTGACTTTTATCAGGGTTGGGGGCTTTGCGTGGCTTTCTAAATTTTAAGACGTGATTCACAAAGGCTAATTTCTAATAAAAACTAGTGACCCTCTGCCATCGTTGCATATATCAAGGGAGATCTAAGAAGGACTAATTTCTCTCTTTCGTACTCTTTTAAGCATTCAGATAATCTCTGGAGGTAGGAGCCTAGAGGGCGATGGGCTGGATTTGTAGAAAACTGCTGTTGCCACAGGTACAGGCTCGAGCATTTGCATTTTGTGAATAGATAAGCAGCAGCTAGGATGAGCAGACACCGCAGATGCTATATGTTTATAGCCGTATGTACGCATGTGACTGTGCACATATTTATATGTTGGGAGGGGGAGAAAGGATACTTAGAATATTAACATATCCTTGATATGAAAAATAGAGTAGATATCAGACTAAGGTTTCGAAGTGTGTACATAACTGATTCTCTATAAATACAGAACAGTTATTAGTTAGAATAAATTCAAAGTCCTAGTTTAAGACTCTAACTCATGAACACCTGTGTTGGCACAACATCAGAATCATGATTGAGCAAAAACACAAAGTGGATCAAAATTTCAGACATGAAATCTCATAAATATGTTATGTATCTTCTTTCCTTTCTTTCATGTTGCTAAATGTGAAACATTGCCCTACATGTTGACATGTTGGTACTAGTCAAAGGAACACTAGCTTCTGTAACAAATGAGTCCCCAAATCTCAGTGGCTTATAATAAAACGTATTTCTAGCTTATGAACATACTATTGCAATTCCTTGTAGATGAAGTAACCAGCCATCCTGGGTTGCCCAGGATGGAGGGGCAGGGGATCCTGGAATACAAGATTTTCAGTGTTAAAACTGGGGAAGTTCTGGGTAAACCAGGACAACTTGGTCATCCTACTGGTCAAACAAATTTTTTGAAACTGGGATCCAGGTACCTGGCTTTTTTCCATCTTAGGGCTTCAACAACTTTATCACTTGACTTCCAAGGCTTCCCTGAGGGCTGTATCCATTCCCATCCAACTAGAAGCAGAAAAGAACATGGAAGATTTCATGGAAGGTTTTCTGGCCAATGCTGGAAGTGGCATATATCACTTCTTCCCTTCTTCAATTGGCTAGAGTCAGACACATGGAAACACTTAGCTACAAGAATGACTAGTAAAGGAAGTCCTTTTTTTCAGAAAGAACTTATTTAATGATCAGTGAGTAGTCTTTGGTACATCAACATATATTGATTGTGTTGAATATACAGGTACATCAATATATATATAGATTCTGTTGAATATACAGAAATACATTGCAATGAGTGATTTGGTAACAAGCAATCTAATATTTTCCCCAAAGATTTTTGTTCTCTGATCATTCCTTTCAAAATTGCTTGCTTGTTCTTAGGAATTATTTTTATAGCCATTTAGCAGTTAATTTTTTTCCACTGAATCTTTCCCAACAGGAACTATTTCTTAAAAATCAGGGAGTACTCAGTCTTCATCAGGAAGATGTGGAGTGGGGTTGTTCTTACCCACTGCTTGGCAGAGAAGACATTCAGCTTAACTGTGCTATCTGCTTGCCAAGGGTACCACATCGGGAAGGTCAGAGAGCCTGTTCCAGGGATGTGTGCTGAAGTTTGTAGCAGTTGGGTAGGCATCAGCCTTTCAACCCAGACAAGAGCAGGAAAATGGAGTGCTCTTGAGAGGTATTTTTCAGAAAAGGAGCAGGTTCAAATATCTGATACGATGAAACATTTGAGAAAACTGAGCATTATTATCAGGAATGTATTACAAGACACAAAAGACCATCTCTAAAAAGGCTCTACAAGTAGATGTAATCATAATAAACTTTTTGGCTTTTAGGTGAGCTACATGTAAGTAAAATAGCAACATAAACACAAATGATAAAATTATATTGGATACATGGAAAAAGGAGGCTGGACTTGGTGTAAAAAACAAAGAGGTCATATCCTCATCGTAACAAATACAGATAGTGTCTAAAACTGATAAATCAGGGAATACAATTACAGGCATATTTATATGAGATAATTACTATAAAAGAAAAAAGTTAAAAGTAGTTTGAAGGGGAGATGAACAAGGGATGAGGAAAGTGGGGCTGGAAACAATTGTTCTTATAACCCATTCAATGCTGTTTTTTAAAAAGTGACTAATGTATTGTTAAAAATATTTATATATATGGACATAAAGATGGAAATAGACAGGATTCCAAAATAAGAGGGGTGGAGCAAGGGCTGAAACACTTCCTTTTGGGTACTATGTTTACTATCTTGGTGATGGGATCGATAGAGGCCCAAACCTCAGCATCATGCAATATATCCTTATAAGAAACCAGCACATGTACCCCTTGAATCTAAAATTAAAAAAAAAAAAATGTTTATTTTTAGAAGAGCAGCGCATCTTTAGGATTTCCATAAATATATGCCAATAGATAGAAAATATTGTTGAGGTTCCACAAAATTCCACAATATTTGCAAGGAAGCAAAAACAAAGATAAACAAGATCATGTGTGAATGCTACATAGAGTAAGAGTGGGTTGCTTAGTATCAGGGCATATATGAAATTGTACACATTACACCAACAGTAAGTATAGAGTGAAATTTATGGATTTTCAGCTAAAGCATTTTTTTTTTTTTTTCTGGATTGGGAAGTACTGAGATAAAGGAGACATACTACAGGAACATACCTCAGGCATGTAATTAAACAAAAAGTAGAAAACAGACTTAATGTGAAAAAACTCAAGAGAGTACAGCGAGAGAAAAAAGATGAAGTCATGGTTCCTGGAATGTTAAGATAATGCTACGTGCTGTAACAACCTCTAACTGTAAAATGACTCGAACATCATCATAGGAATTTGTTCTTAGCATCTAAAATGTCCAGAAAGTGGTGATTTGGGGGCTGTAGGTGCCTTCCATCCCATGATTGTACTGTCTTCAACATATACCTAACAAAGTAGCATACTCACCTGCATCCAGCCAGTAGGTTGGTTAAGAGCATGGAGGGTCATATGAGGATTTCCAGCAGCCAAGCCTGAAACTGCCATTTCTCACTTTTACCTACATTGTATTGGCTGGAATTCAGTTATACGGTATGATGGTTAATTTTATGTGTAAACTTGACTGGGCCATAGGATGCTCAGGTATCTGGTCAAACATTATTCTGGGTGTTTCTATGAAGATGGTTTTGGATAAATTAACATTTTAAGTGGGTAGACTTAATAAAGCAGATTGTCCTCCATAGTGTGTGTGTGTGTGTGTGTGTTTCAATCAACTGAAGGCCAGATTAGAATGAGTGACTGACCCTCCCCTTACTGAGAGATGAAGGGGTGGCCTACCCCTCCAAACCTGTGGGCGTTTCTTGTTAGGTGGAATGAGAGACTTGAGAAAAGAAATGAGACACAGAGACAAAGTATAGAGAAAGAAAAAGTGGGCCCAGGGGACCGGTGCTCAGCATACAGAGGACCCACACCACCTCCTGTCTCTGAGTTCCCTTAGTATTTATTAATAATTATCTTTACCATCTTAAAGAAAAGGAAGTGGCAGGATAATAGGATCATTGTAGGGAGAAAGTCAGCAGTAAGGCATTTGAATAAAGATCTCTGTGACATGAATAAGTTTAAGGAAAAGTGCTGTGCCTTGGTATGCATATGTAAACATCTCCATAAACCTTTTTAGTGCATAAGGAGCAGCATAAAGACTAGCAAGTCCCACCTTTCACCCTAAGGCGGTTTTCTCCTTTCTCAGTAAACAGAACATACAATCCGGTTTTATGCTGAGATGTTCCATTGCCCAGGGACGGGCAGGAGACAGATGCTTTTCTCTATCTCAACTGCCAACAACTGCCAAGAGGCGTTCTTTCCTCTTGTACTGGTCCTCCTCAGCACAGATTCTTCACAGGTGTCAGGCTGGGGGACGATCAGGTCTTTCCCTTCCCACGAGGCCATATTTCAAACTATCACATGGGGAGAAACCTTGGACAATACCTAGCTTTCCTAGGCAGAGGTCCCTGCGACCTTTGGCCGTGTGCATATCCCTGGGTACTTGAGATTAAGAGAATGGTGATGACTTTTAACCAGCAAGCTGCCTTCAGACACTTGTTTAACAAAGCACACCCTGCACAGCCCAAAATCCTTTAAACCTTGAGTCACCACAGCACATGTCTCTTGCAAGGACAAGGTTGAGGGTAGGGTTACAGATTAACAACATCTCAAATACAGAACAAAATGGAGTCTCTTATGTCTACTTCTTTCTATATAGACACAGTAACAGTCTGATCTTTCTTTCTTAGAGAGAATTCTTCTGCCTGCCAGCCTTTGAACTGAAACGTTGGCTCTCCCAGCCTTTGGGTTTTTGACCTGGGATGTTGACTCTTCCTGGTTCTACAGCAGTTTGTTGGCCTCCCAGTCTTCATAATTATGTGAGTCAGTTCCTTACAATAAATCTCCTTAGGTATAAGCTTCTATTGATCTGTTTCTCTGGAGAACCCTAATGCATATGGTTACATGTAACTGTAACAGAGGCTGTTGAGAATAATCTTTGTGTCTAGGATGAAGAGGAATGGGATTAGAGAATAGCTAGCCTATCTCTGCTGTTCCTAGGGAAGCCAGACCCTGGGAGTCAGGCTTTCAACCTTAACAAAGATTCTAGTACACAAATTTGGCATTGGACCAGTGACGTCAACTGCCATTGGGGGACCATGCTTTCGTGAAAAAGTATTTACCAGCAGTGATATATGTAGACTGATCACCAAAGAGACGTCCCTAATGCTCTGGACATGACATATAAAACTCCTAAGAGCTTTGCAAAGGTAAGAGCAGTAATGACTCAGTTTAACTTTTCCTGACTCAGAGGGAAGGATGATTAAATCTGATTTACAGAATGTTTTAGCTACTGCTTCCTAGCAAACAACCACAAAATGCCAGTGGCATGTCACACTGGCTTTTCTCTATTCCATGTTGACCGGTAGGCTGAGAGGGGTTGTCTGATCCCGGCTGGGCTTGGCTCTGTGCTACAGGTTGGATGTGGATCTGCTGTTCGTGTGTCTCATCATTCTTGGACAGTAGCATGTTCTTATGGCTAAAGGCAGGAGTAAGGTAAGATAGGGAAGGCAGAACAGCTTGGGTGAATTAGTGGATGATGATGTCACTCCCTAAAATAGGGAAAAAAGGAGGTAGATATGGGAAAGGTAGGAAACAGATAATGAGCTAAATTTTGCATCTGTTTGAGGTTTGGGACATCCAAATAGAGACATGCCCTGTAATGAAAACACAGCACACTATATTCTCGTCTGTTACGAAACCAGTCTGTTCTTCATGCATTTCAGTCCTAGTTTCCCTCTCCCTTATGCGCTTCACACCAGAAAGTGTTTTTCTGGAAGGCCAAGAGATAGGCCATGATCAAAGGAGCAGGTGTTAGGCACTAGGTGTTTTCCATGTGGATATAATTGGAAATTTATTATTAAAACATGGAAAAAACATACAACCCAAGCCTATAGTAACTAGGTAAGATGAAGTTTGGCTTCTTAAATATTCACATGATAGTTCTAGGTGAATTGAAATCTCAAAACTTGAAAAAAGTAGGCTTAAGATAGAAAAGTATTCTTTCCCCAGAAGATGGTTAATTTACAGACCCGAAGTTGCAAGATAAAATACAGGATGCTCAGTTAAATGAACTATAGATTTAATAATGATTATGTTTTTAGTATGTTGCAAATATTGCATGGTCCATACTTAAAGGAAATAACCATTTGTTGCTTATCTCAAATTTATTCTGTTTATTTTTTTCTTTTACTTTTTAGAGACAAGGTCTCTATCACCCAGGATAGAGTGCAGTGGCCTGATCATGGCCCAACCTTCTGGGCTCAAACCATTCTTCTGCCTCTTTAGTAGCTGGGAGTACAGGCATGCGCCACCATGCCCAGCTAATTTTTATTTTTTGTAGAGATAGGGTCTCACTGTATTGCACAGGCTGGTCTCAAACTCCTGGCCTTAAGAATCCTCCTTCCTTGGCCTCCCAAAGTGCTGGGATTACAGACATGAGCCACAACACCCGGGCTACTTATCTGAAATTTGAACTGAGTGCCTTATGTTTCTATTTTTTGAATTTGGCAACCCTATATAGACATCATTATTTCAAAAAAATATTAAGCTGAAAATATAAAATTTAGTGGCTGCTTTAGTTTCCTTTGGTGCTGCAACAAATTACCACAAACTTAGTGCCTTAAAACGATACAAATTTATATTACAGTTCTGGAGGGAAGAAGTCTGAAATGGGTTTCACCTGGGTAAAATCAAGGTGTTGCCAGGTGTGCACACCTTCTGGAGGCTGTAGGGGAGCATCTGTCCCTTGTCTTTTCCGGCTTCTAGAAACCCTCTGCATTCCGTCGCCCACAGCCCATCTATCTTCCAAGCCACCAATATTTCATCTTCCAGTTCCTGCTTCTGACCCATCTCCCTCATAAGGACCTTGTGATTACAGTGAACCCATCTGAATCACCCAGGATAATCTCCCAATCTCATGATCCTTAATTTAATCACCTCTGTGAAGTTCCTTTTGCCACATAAAGAACATATTCACAGGTTCCAGGGATTAGGACATGAGCATCTTTGTAGGGCCATAGTTCTGCCTACCACAGCAGCTTTCCAAAAACATTAGACTCATGAATATCAAATCTATAACGACCTAACTTTTGCTATCCTGTGTGATATGTCACCCTCAGTTTTCTGAGATTTTTTCATCAGTTTTTTTTTTCTGCCAGGCTGAAAACAGGATTCTGTAAAGTAGCTGGTATACTAGCTCTGCAGTAACATACTTCAATCCTGCCAAGGTTGTGAGGAAATACAGTTATACCAAGGTACAAGACTGTCTTGAGTTATAACTTGACAACAAAAGAGATGGGATGGAAGATGGGGTTGATGAAGAGCGCCTTATTTAAAGATGTCCTGAAGCTCCCTCTAAGATGCAGCCAAAGCCACGGGTGTTAGAAAGTACAGAAATGTGTCTAGAAGGAATTTTGAAGAATAATTATTAATTTTAATTAACCTCTAACGAAGCAGCATTGAGGAAAACTGTGGACATAGTAATTAAAAGGCTGAGTTGATTTTGAAGAATAATTATCTTATTTTTACTTAACCTTAAGAAGCATCAAGGAAGAATGTAGACCAAGTAATTAAAAGGCTGAGTCAGAATGATGCCAAAGCAACTGCTGAATCTCATCATTTCAAACAACTGGACAATTTCTCCAGTTGGCTGAAAATACATCAAATTGATGGTGTCAGAAAAAGAAAGACATGATTACTTGCTTTTACTTTTTTTTTTTTTTTTTTTTTTGAGGCGGAGTCTTGCTCTGTCGCCGGGACTGGAGTGCAGTGGCCGGATCTCAGCTCACTGCAAGCTCCGCCTCCCGGGTTTACGCCATTCTCCTGCCTCAGCCTCCCGAGTAGCTGGGACTACAGGCGCCCGCCACCTCGCCCTGCTAGTTTTTGTATTTTTAGTAGAGACGGGGTTTCACCGTGTTAGCCAGGATGGTCTCGATCTCCTGACCTCGTGATCCGCCCGTCTCGGCCTCCCAAAGTGCTGGGATTACAGGCTTGAGCCACCGCGCCCGGCCATTGCTTTTACTTTTTAATTGATTATGAACATATAAAAGTTTTTAGAAATTATCTGGCACAGTACCTATTATGTTCTTGGATCTGTGCCTGACAAGTTTACCCATATTATCTTTTTACTCCTTCATAAAAATCCTTACAGCAGATATCCTATTCACTATTTTACACCAGCAGAAACCAAGGAGCAGAGAGATTAGCTTGCCTGTCCAAGGGGCAACAGATTAATGTCAGAGTCAGAATTTAGATGCTGGATTGTCCTAATCCCAAGACACTTTCATTCTCTATCAAGTTTCTAAGATTTTGTCACACATTGTTTGAAAAGCTCTAAAAAGGGAGTATTGAAATGCCGATTAGAGAGGTTTTAATCCTTCTTTATTCCTCTATGGGGGAAGAGGCCTGTTGTTCATGTATAAATTTTCTTTAGCTGTATGGAAACAACCAGGTAGCAATTATTTAATAAGGATAATTACATCCCTCTTTAGAGAAGTACATCCACCTTGTTTTCCATCCCCTCCTTGCCCCATGTAGCTTAATATTTGTTTTGTAAGACTATAGTGAAGTAATACATTCTGAATGTTGAGGCATATTTTGGCTTTCTCTGGAGGAGGCATGAATTTCTGGCCCTTATTAATGTTCCTCTTTTGTTCTTTGTACAGTGAAGCACCAAGAGTTTCTATTTTTTTCCACAGAATTTTTACTGTCTTGAGGCATTCAGGGATTGGAAACCCAAAACACTGGTGAGCCAGTGACAGGCGTCGGCCCATGGTCAGACCCAACCCAATGACATAAGCTGAGACAATCTCACTCTGCCAGATTTGGTTTCTTTACTACGCTCTGCTGCAAATGTTTTTCTGAACACACCCAAATCCCAAAGATTTTCGTCTTGTCTGGGCTCCGCAACATCCGCTTTGTCAAATAACAAGTTATTGCAGAACAAACCCAGTCTAGGTTTCCAGTAGGATTCTTAATGGGGACACCATTCTTCCTTGCAACAGAATACCTAGAGGCAATGAGTTTTAGAGTCATCCTTGATCAGCTTACTGGTCAAAGATGTTTGAAATCATTAATTTCTGTTGAAGCATCCAGAGAAAGGGAAACAGACCCAATGTTCTCTGAGTTTGACCACTGCAAGGATCCTTTAGCAGTAAATGACTTAACGGAAATACGTGGACTGTTTTAAAAGCAAGCTCAGTGATTTCCTTCACATTCTTGACTGCATTTTGATAAATAGCTGCATAATTTGTTGGCAAGGGGGAAATGCATGCTTACAATGTAAGCATCTATTGATATGGAAAGAAGCACAATGTGGGCAAGTCAGGCAAACTTAAGTTTCAGTCTTAGCTCACCACTTACTGGCAGTGTCACCTAGGTAAATGTAACTGCCAGAGTCTTAGCTTTCTCAATGGTAGAATGGTTAGTAATACCCATAAGATGCTGCTATGAATGTATTACAGGAAAGAGGTCTTGATCCAGATCCCAAAACAGGGCTCTTGGATCTCACATAAGAAAGAATTCAGGGCAAGTCCATAGAGTAAAGTGAAAGCAAGTTTATTAAGAAGGTAGAGGACATAAAAGAATGGCTACTCCATAGACAGAGCTGCTGGTTGCCCATTTTTATGGTTATTTCTTGATGCTATGCTAAACAACGGGCGGGGGAGGGGATTACTCATGCCTCCCCTTCTTAGACCATATAGGGTAACTCCCTGATGTTGACATGGCAATTGTAAACTGTCATGGCACTGGTTGGGGGTGCAGCGAAACTATCACCACCATCTTGGTTTTGGTAGATTTTAGTGGCTTCTTTACTCAACATGTTTTATCAGCAAGGTCTTTATGACCTGTATCTTGTATTGACCTCCTATCTTATCCTGTGACTTAGAAGGTCTTAGCCATCTGGGAATGCAGCCTAGCAGGTCTCAGCCTCATTTTACCTAGCCCCTATTCAAGACAGAGTTACTCTGTTCACACGCTTCTGACATTTCTCGTCTCCCTTTTTATAAAAGAACCCTTAATCCTAAGAGTTGCAGAGGGATGAAGATTGATCTTCTGTAATTTCTTCAGGCTGAATAGGGGTGATGATATTCCTGCCTAACTATGAGGGTTTCTTGTGTTCAGGGTAGAGGGAAGCTCAGTCAGAAAGCAACTGTATGGTGAGGGCCATTCATAACTCCAAGTTTCAGCAAAAGGTGATACCTGGAAGAATAATAAGTGCTCAATTTAAGAAAACAGTAAACTTACCCTGCATTCCTACACAAAGAGTACAACAGCAGTATGTTCCACAACAGTAAAGCAAAATAAGGAAACTTATTCCAAGTAAACTAAATTAGAAAGCTTTCCATGAACTGGGCAACTGTGGGAACCAAGCTGATATGGGGTCGCTAGCTGATTACAATGTGTCCAGAATTAGAATATTGATTCAGATTTTTACATTACCTATTTCTCTTGTTTCTTCTAAGCAGCAGTCAGAGATCATGGCTGGTTCACAGGAAGAAGCAGGGCTAGTCTAAAATGCAGAAACAAACTTAAAAAACGACTGATGAGACTAGAATTTAATAATACGTGTACCATAGTTCTTCAAACACATGTCTCCAGTTTCCCATTTTTACTAAGGACAAATTATGGTAAGACCAATTTGCTTTATTATACGTTGCCTAATTATTTGTATAAAGTGCAGCAAGAATAATTATTTGCCATATAAGCTTTTTAAATTGGCTTTGGTGGAACTCTGTTCCATAAGGAATCTCAAATAAGACTTTTTTTAAAGTTGAGCCCAGCCATGGGTTTGTACCCTCAAATACCTGAGTTGAGTAAATTCCTACTAACTTGGTGCTTCTGGGCCTGATGGAAAGTGGTTCTTTACTTACTACAGGTCAGAAACCTTATACAGAGACTGTGTAGACAACGTATGAGGCGTTTCCCAAGGGGCTTTTATTGGCTTTACAAGTCAAGTTTGATTTTTTAAAGGAAAACACACCATTCCAGTCAAAGTCTTGGTAAAATACCCAGTTTTTCCAATTGTGTCCTGATACAAAAAAAAATGCTTTCGGATTATATTATATTACTATAAGTTAATACAAATAGTTTACAAATTCTGGAGTTATATATTATATTATATTGCTTATTATATTATATTGCTATAAGTTAATATAGCACTTATTATATTGCTATAAGTTAATGCAAATTATATTTGTTCATCAGCTGTGGTACTATAGGGAGAATGCAAACTTGTCCTAGGGTCACTTGGTTAACTGTTCCGGTTTCTCAGGTGTAGTGGGCAGGGCCATAGAGCTCACAAGAGATTATGACCTTTGTCTTTGGCTACCAAGGCAGGTAGAGAGAGACCTCCAGGTTGGGTGCAGGGATGGGTATTTCTGGGCTCAGCCTCTCCTTGAGCAGGGCTTGCTGGGGCTGCTATGGGGGATGGGAGTATGGTTCCCGGGCCAATGGAGTCATGTTCCCAGGGGCTTTATGGCTGCTTCTGCTGAGTCATACAGGTCCCCATGGAAGTGGAGGAAAGCCAGCAGTCACAGGCCTCACCCTGCTCCCATGCCTAAAGGCCAATGTCAATCCCACTGTGCCCTCACCACCAGTACCGAGTCTGTTTCCAGGCAACTGGTGACCAGGGCTGAGAAGTTGCCCCAGACCATGAGCCTCCCTACTGAGAAAGCAAGCCAACTCAGTTTTTCAGCATCTCAGGGAGCCTGCAGTGGCAATCAAGTTTCTTCAAAGGGTTTGTGGATTCTCTCAGAGTTCCTGATATGTTCCTGGGGTAGTCCTTGGAACAAAAGCTCATAATGTGAGTCTCCACACGCAGTTCTGTCTGAGTGGGAGCTGTAAGCTAGTCCTGCCTCCCATCTGCCATCTTAATCCCAAGGGGTTATTCCCTTTTCACTGTTGTGCTTCAAGCTAGCCCCAAGGAGCCAGAACTGACTCCTGCAGAGGCACAAATGGTTTATGAGCTAGAAGTTCTGTTGATGCTTGCTGATTTGTTTTTCTAAGACCACCAGAGTGGGCACAAAAGAACCAGTGAGTAGGCAAGGCTAAAAGCAAAACTGCAAATTTATTCTTTGGTCATCTAGCTTCAGGGACCGGAGCTGGGGAAAGGGGGGGGGTTTCTAATACAGTCCCGACAAGAGTGGGGGCTGAGAAAGCCCGCCCCGGCGCATCTGCTGGGAGTGACTTTTCTAGGAATGGAAGTGCAATAGGCGGGGCACGGGCATGTCGGGGGAGGGGGGGCGCTCCGCAGGTGCCACCAGGTAAATCTTGGTCTCCTCGAATTGACCTCACCTGGTGCATGCCTGATTAATCTGCACCTTCCCGGGCGTCAGCTGCATTCTCGCACACACGGGAAGAGTTGGTGGTGAAGAAGAACCCGGAAGTGCACCATCCTGCCTCCGTTAGTCCAAACACTTGCTACTTAAAAGGGGCTTAGAGTCTAAAAAATTGAGTTCAAGAGTCCAAGTTGTAGTCAAATTACAATGCACATTGACTACCCTGAGATTTACAAGACTGGGTCAACCAGGCTTAGGCAAGGATGTAAAGTTGATGAAATTGCTGTGGTGTGCTCTACCTGCCTTTTTTATGTCCTTTCCAGTTGGCGACGATTAGACTGACCTGCAAGCAGATTGCAGTTCTGCCCTTATTAGCTGTGTGACCCTGAGAAGTCCATAAAACCTTTCTGAGTCTCAGGTTTTTCTCCCCATAGGTAAAGTGGGTAATTGTGAAGATTAAAAGAAATGACAGAAATACAGAGAAAAAGACAAAAAATGCTTTTGTTCTAATTCTCTCTTTCCCCATTTCTCTATGGGGCTCTGCTCCAGCCACACTGGTCTTCTCTCTCTTCCTCAAATTGCTCAGCTGCTTGGTGCCTCAGGGTCTTTGCAAATGCCCACTGCTTTGCTTGTAATATTCCTCCTTATATCTTTGCATGGCTTCCTCTTTCCCCCCATTTAGATATCTGTTAAAATTTCTCCTTGGAGTGGCCTTCTTGGACTTCTTTATAAAACAAGGGACATTCACCCTTCACTGTCTCTTTAGCCTAATTTCTGTTTTATTCATAGCCTTCATTATGGAAAGAAATTGTACAATTTATATATTTATATACTTGTTTAACCACCTCTCCCATTAGGCTGATGGATCCAAGGGGGTAGGATTTTTTTGTTTTGTGGCTGAATCCTTATGGTGTAGAAGAGCACCTGGCACACAGTTGAGGGACATTAAATATTTTTGCATGAATGAAGAAACAAATGAATAAAATTAATGTGCTTAACTCAAAGTAGATATTGTGAAAACATTAAGTTTTTTTTTTCTTTCTGGTGTCCCATTAAAGCTATCCACAGTTTTTCGTTCGTTTTCCAAGAATATGTGCATTTAAGAGAGGCTATCTGAAGAGGCAATGGCATAATCCAGTAGGACTGTCCAATGTTGGCAGTTCAGAGCCCGGGCCTAAAAGCCTACTTCTAATTCTTGAGCCAGGGTATTTACCCTTGTCCTCACACCCCACCTAACTGCTTCGATGGGTTAGCTAGCCTGAGAAAAGACGATGTTAACTGATCCTGAAAAGCAGTGAAGATGAGGAAATATCCTCCCAACCCACGTGTTAGGGAAAATGGCTCACTGCAGAAACCACCCTTCCTCATATGACTTAGATAAGACTCGAGACACTTTCCTTGTTTACCCATGACAAGGCCAGACACAGATTTTCCAAATCCTCATTCTTTTCCTCATAAATAGCTGCAGAGCTTGTCATCACTGGTCAATGAGATCAAAATGACTGTTAACCACACTTTGGTTTGTTCTTTCTGTCCTCCTCCCAGTTTCCTGAATGTTGCCCCACTCAGCCCAGCATATACCCCTGCTAAGAATAAGTCAGCCTTAGGGTAACCATTCTCTGGTCCTCTGTCTGACCATGCCCCCTTTTATCCCACTTCCTCACATCCAGTTTTTTTCTAGTCTGTGCACAACTCCCCGTGAAAGAAAACCCCCTCTTGTCTAATTCTTAAGACTCTTGCAGATCTATGCTAACAGCTCTTTCCTTGTTCAAAAATCCGCCATCCCCTCTTCCAATAGCCTCTTCCCCTTGAAGAATCCTTCTTGAATAAAGTCTCTTCTTACTAAGTCTGGATTTTTTATTTTTTATTTTTTTTTTGATTTAACAAAGAACAAGAATATTGCTTTTCAATGGCTGTTACGGGAGAATGGCTTTGGAAAACACTAATTCATGTTAAATACATCTTTAGGTTTTACCTTTTGAGTATTTTTGCTGTTTTTCCACCTCCAGTGCTGCGGTTCATTACAACCTTAAAAGCAGTTGCCATCTATCTGCTCTCACCTGTTACTGCAAAGACCTGCTGGCTGACTTCCTCATATTTGTTTTGTACCCCCTCAGTCTCCCTCCTGCAGCTAAAGTGGTTGTCCTAAATAGCAAAGTTGAGCAGGTCACTGCACTTGTTGAACTGCAAAATTCAACACTTTGGTGGCAAGATAGACTTTTTTCTTAGTATTTTTCCCTTTCCTTTGCTCCATTTGCAGAGGGAGCCAGCTCTGGTCTTCCTTGTCTCTGGGGAAGTGTGTGACATGGATCCTTGTATTTTTGTTTTCCTTTTTTCCAAAGGACCATAGAGGAGATTCTGTGAGGTATTCTGGTAGCTTTGAGAACAGAAGGAGTGTTTATGCAGGAAACTTGGCATGAATTCCCCCCACCCCCTGGATAACATAAAATTTAAAAAAAGGTAACAGAGTTCTGGAAATTCCACAGTCTCCAGGGGACTTGAGCTAGGTTCCACAGCAGAGAACTGGCATCAAAGGGCTCTGGCCAAGTGAACACCTGGGTAGAGCCAAGGCCAGTGGGCAGTATAGTGTTGCTATTAAGAGCAAATTGGTGCCCCACAAAGAATATGTAGTAGGTCTAGAGTCAGAAAGATGTGGGTTCCAGGCCAGCTCTTCCATACATCAGCCCTAAGATAGTTCAGCTCTTTGAGTTTCAACTTCCTCACAAGTAAATATAGAGATAATGATAAGTAAAACTTATAAGAAAGTTATAAGACATATAAAGCTGGGCACTTGGCTTAGACTAGGCACTCAATATCACTTCCTCTTTCAAGAATATAAATTGTGATCTCAATGTGAACATGGCTGTATCCTGTTGAGCATGTCAGAGGAAAGTCCTGTTGGTACAGATCCTTCCCGGTGGATAGAAGGAATAAGGCTCTGCTCTCCTGTGCTATTTGTGAACAATTTTGTATTCAACCTCCCAAGGGGAGACTAAGGCACCCACCAGTTAAATACATCCACATAGACCCCTGTACCATATGTACATTACCTCTTTTTAATGTTTAATCTTCCACAATATCATTTTTTCTGGGCTTTCTGTCAGATGATTATCTTTGGGATTGGGTGGCCATTTATTTCAGGCCTTTAGTATTGTCTGAGTCTCCAAACTCTAAATGCCTTTTAGACGTTTAGGCATGAATTTGGATTGATGCTTTAGTGCTATGCATGCAATGTGTATTTTTTAAAAATTATTTTGACTTCAGTTGGAAGGCTGCTCTGTTTGTCACATAAGCATGAACTTATTGCACAGAAATTTCCCCTGGTCAAACACAGCAATGCCTTGTTATTTTATGATCAGCATTCTGGTATTTAGTAACCTATTCATGTGAACCTTCTTACGCGATACAGTGACAACTTTTTAATAATTTATTTTCCACCAGTAATCGTTTTCAATGTGGAACAAAAAAATTTATTTAATCGCATACATTGTGCATAAATTACTATGTATTCTAAAAACGAGCTCAATACTTTGATCAGATTCCAAAGCAATCATAATTAGCTTACAGGGTCAAATATTCAGTGTTTCAACTTGGAGTACCCCAGAGACAAGGATGCCATCAACCTAATTAAGTCATGATAATTGACAAACATAGTCAGAGTTCAAAGTGTATGATAAGATTTAGCATTGTTATTCCTTTGCTACTAATAGGTCTCCTGCCCATTTAAGTATAGATTCCTAAAAAGTATGATATCCCATTATCTTAAATAGTCACATATTTGCAAATGGTTGACAGTATATTTTTGATCTGTCATGTGACTTATTCTGAAAACTGATATTATGAATTGAATATAATAGAAAGTAGACCCGGAGTTTAGATTGAGTATTCAGACCAGAAGATTGTGGCTAGTATTTAATTTTATGCTGAAACTGCATTGTTTTTTAGAAGAATTAACCTGCTTTTGATTAATCAAGAGTTGGTATTTAGCCCACCAACTCTCCAGAAGAGAGTCTGGAAATGGTTGAATGTGAAAGGCTGTGTTGTAATGACCAGAGACACATTCATTCACTGCTGTTAGAGTCCTGTCCTATTTGAAATCCTGATGAGGAGTGTCTCCTTGAAGAAATTCTGTAAGCCTCCAGGATCATTGGCTGTGGTTGTTACTTCAGTAATGCCAGAGAGGGGCGAGTGGGAAGCCCTGCTCATGGTTACCATGTATACGGCCATGCCATGTATAATTGGAAGGTGTAGCCTCGGATTCCAGCTTCATCAAGTCATAAGCTGACAGAATCTCATGTTGTCAATGGTTGAATGAAGAAAAGCCTAGGCCTCCAGCACGGGTCTCCTGCTGCTCTGGCTAAAATGATCCTTGCTTCCTAGGTATGAGGGCATAGAGGTATAGGAGAAATTCAAGCACATGTTGAGATTAGTGAAGAATTTGGGGTTTTCTCAGAATGCATGTGGATTTTATGTCCATTTTCCATTTCTTTTACTACCTGCAAGATACCTTCCTCAGGTAAAACAAAGTGTTCATGTTATTGTGTCTCATGATTAAGAACCTATTTTCTTTGTTATTGTCTGGCTATTAGATAATAATTGACGTATTAATTTAACTAAATAGGCAAAAATTGGCTTTATCTGTTGTTTAGAGAAAGAAATAATTCACATTTAAATAAAACACCAGCAAAATAATTCTGCATGTATGTTGTGTTTTGCTTTGTCTCGTGTTGATGTATTTAAGCTGGAGCTACATTTCCCAGAATTTCTTTCACTGCATAATTCCAGGTTAGTGTGGGTCATAGGGGACACTTTGCATACAGTTTGGAAGGTAAAAATAGCCAGGGCCATATGATTTTTACATTCAGATAATTGGTGCAGGTCACACACAAGGTCTGGGATCTGCTGGCTCATGCTGTTGTCATGGACAGCAACTGGGCACCTCCAGGTCCCACTGGACCACTCTTCCAGCTGCTGCTTCTCCTGGGCCAAGTGCATGTTTAGCTGCATTATAAAGAGCACCCCTCCTCCTGTAGGTTACTCGCATCATTGAAGTTGGAGGCTGGGAGGCCGTAAGGGGCCAATACAGGTTCCAGCTTGTCTTCTTGGTTCCGGTTTGCCATTGCTCTCCCTCACCTCACAACTATCTTTCCTCCCTGGCTGTCTTCCTTGCTGACCTGAGGCACAGTAAGAAATGTGAAAATAACAGCAGAAAGTCAACCATTTGACCAGCTCTCATGATTGTGTGAGATCAAATCTCTATAATCTCCTATTACATACGTGACTTCCCAGTGACTTTTCCTTCTCTGATGAAATCATGATTGATATAACCAGTATGTTTTGGTGTCCAAGTGTATAAGCCAGATTTTCTTTCTCTAGAAATGTTTGACTCACAAGAATTGCAAACTAAGGACCTATATATCTTAGCTAGGTGAGGTGGCATATATATCTAAGGACCTAATTATATGTCTGGCTAATTTTTGTATTTTTTGTAGAGATGGGTTTTGCCATGTTGCCCGGCTTAAGGACCCGTATTGATATAATAAGTCTTCTGTTCAGGGGAGCTGGCAGAAAACGTAAGAATCTGAATATAGGGAGTGAAGGCTCTACTAAGTTTGATGACTTTCAAGATTTCTTTTCCTATATATTTATAATCTTTATCTCTGATAGTTTTATTCGAATACAAATTCTTTATTGGATCTGTGATAGAGATACCCTTTTAAAACATAAGATGCAGGCTAGAAACCCTGGAAAATATTGGAATTGCCTTTGCTCTATGAGCTAAGCTGGTGGATTCTGCTGGGTGGTGCTGGAAGTCTGGATTTTGGAATCATGCAGAATTGGAATCAGACATTTATTGCTACGAAACCATAGACATGCCACTTAATCTCTCTGAACCTTGGTTTTTCTACCTGTTAATTCTGCTGAAAATATGGTAAAATTTTCAGTATTTAAAAATTGTTGTGAAGACTAGATGAAATAACAAATCAAGGTGAAATTCACGCACATGGAAGTGCAGAAGTTGCCGTGTGCTGCCATATCCAATAGTTATCTGTGTACATTTCACCTCTTTTTCAAATTTGAAAATGCCCTTGAGAGTAGGACTATGCTTTTTTTCATCATTGTTCCCAATACTGTGTGAAGTGTTTAGTAACTGGCATGCATCTGATTCATTCTCAATATTACTTGTGATACAAACGAATGGATGTCCAGAGGCACATCTTTATTGCTGATGCAGCACAATTCAACTTTCTCTTCGGTGATCCCAAATAGGTAAGGCTGGCTACTGTGTTTAGAAAGTCAGGAGTAATGGATGAATGTCTGAGAATCACCATGTCTGTGACAGCATTCAAGGTAAGGATTTCTCATCTGAAGATCTTGGAAGGCCTGCTACCTGCAGTTATAATTGCACACCAGTGGATGTCACCCTTGGAACACACAAGCGTGCTCTCATGCTTGCTTTGAGAAGGCCAGACAGACATTCCACAGATGTTTGCCCCTTTCACAAGGGTAGTGTGGGAAATGATGTTGATCTCCAGGTGACATTCATCATCATGGAGCCCTCCATGCTACATCCTCATCCAAGGACAGAAAGAGCACTTGCAGAATACTTTGCCTTTATCTATAGGAATGGTGTTCGTTGATTGATGGAATTTTGAAAACGCCTCGTAGTGAATTGATACCATTTGAAAAATGTTGTTTGGCTGTAATAGCATTTGCCTCTGGAAAGGAAAATGGAGGATTCAGGCCTAGGCATGGGGAGTTCTCCTTTCACTTCTGTATTGGTGTTTGCTGTTTTGTTTGTACTTTGTCAATAAATCACTCATTCAAAAGTAAAGATTAAAACATAAATTGTTTGGCAAAATCTTGGAAGTATAATTCAAGGAAGGAAAATCTTGCTTCCTTGAATTGTTTGTCCTATTACTAAGGACATTTCTATTTTGAAAAAAAAAAATACTGATAACATTCTCTGTAGTTACTGGTTTTCAAAACCGGTTTCTCAGCAGACATTAATTCAGATTCATTTATTTCAATATTTATTATGTACCTGTGTGTTAGATGTTGTACAGTTACTAGGGCTTGAGGGCAAATAAGACACAATTTTTATTTTTATTTTTTTTTTATTATACTTTAAGTTCTAGGATAAATGTGTGCAATGTGCAGGTTTGTTACATAGGTATACATGTGCCATGTTGGTGTGCTGCACCCATTAACTCATCATTTACATTAGGTATATCTCCTGATGCTATCCCTCCCCCCTTCCCCCACCCCACAACAGGCCCCAGTGTGTGATGTTCCCCACCCTGTGTCCAAGTGTTCTCATTGTTCAATTCCCACCTATTTGAGTGAGAATATGCGGTGTTTGGTTTTCTGTCCTTGCAATAGTTTGCTGAGAATGATGGTTTCCAGCATCATCCATGTCCCTACAAAGGACATGAACTCATCCTTTTTTATGGCTGTATAGTATCCCATGGTGTATATGTGCCACATTTTCTTAATCCCAGTCTATCATTCATGGACATTTGGGTTGGTTCCAAGTCTTTGCTGTTGTGAATAGTGGTGCAATAAACATATGGGTGCATATGTCTTTATAGCAGCATGATTTATAATCCTTTCGGTATATATCCAGTAATGGGATCTCTGGGTCAAATGGTATTTCTAGTTCTAGATCCTTGAAGAATTGCCACACTGTCTTCCACCATGGCTGAACCAGTTTACAGTCCCACCAACAGTGTAAAAGTGTTCCTTTTTCTCCACATCCTCTCTAGCACCTGTCATTTCCTGATTTTTTAATGATTGCCATTCTAACTGGTGTGAGATGGTATCTCATTGTGGTTTTGATTTGCATTTCTCTGATGGCCAGTGATGATGAGCATTTTTCATGAAGAAACAGTTTTTAAAAAGAGAACTGAGGCCAGGCCTGGTGGCTCATGCCTGGAATTCCAGCACTTTGGGAAGCAGAGGCAGGTGGATCACCTGAGGGTTAAGACTTTGAGACCAGCCTGACCAATATGATGAAACCCCATCTTTACTAAAGATACAACAATTAGCTGAGCGTAGTGGTATATGCCTATAATCCCAGCTACTTGGGAGGCTGAGACAGGAGAATCGCTTGAGCCTGGGAGGCCGAGATCACACCATTGCACTTCAACCTGGGTGATGAGCAAAACTCCATCTCAAAAAAAAAAAAAAAAAAAAAGCTAATATGAATTAGTTTTATAGAGAATAATAAGAAATACATGGCCTTCAAAATTATGTATCTGGTTTCTAGTTTATGGGTAGATTTACAAATAGGTTGATTTACAATAAAAGTATATAGCTTATAATTTTATCAGAGTAAAAATTTATCATGGAGTTGGCAAAATTACGTGGTTTCTACTTGGGAGTGTAATTATGTCCTCAGAGCAATTTGTTGAGACATCTTTGAAACCTCAGGAGTTACTATTTTTGACCCAGCAATTCCATATCTAGAAATCATTCTCAGGTAAGAAAGGTGTATTAGAAAGGTATGTAAAAGAAAGTTTTAGTAAGAACTATGTATACTGGAGAAAAATCAGAAGCAAGAAAGAGGAAATATAATAATCACTCCCTTAGCAGAACAGTGTGGCCGGGAGGCAGCTGTTGCCAAAGCACAAAGAGAGTGCGTCCCTGTCCAGCCCTTCACCTTTGGGTTGCTTTGCATCCCTTGTGCCCTTTGCAAGTTCCCAGGCAGGAAAATGTCAAGCAGTGGGTTCTCTTTCCTTTGACTTTCGGGAGGAGGGAGTGGATAAGGCGCCATGTATCAGTGATACTACACACACTGCGGGATGCCCCACAACATAGGTGGAGAGCTGTGTGTTTGCCATAACCTAACGGAAGTCCACTACAATAGATACAGGGAGGCAGGACTTCTCCAAATCCTTACTGGTTTCAGTTCTGCCTGTTGACAAGAATGAACTTCCAGTTAAAGAAGATGGAACATCGTTAAGACGAAACTACAGCGTGAAGATAGTTGAGTTTACCTGGTTGTCCTAAATGAGCTCAAGTCCCTAGGATAGGACAGATTAAATTCTAAACTACTCACAGAACTGGCAAATGAAATCAAGTTAGCTTCAGAGAGCTCTGTTAAAACAACAACAACAAAAAGTAGAGTGGTGCTGGAAAATGGAGCACAAATAAAGATCGCTTTGATTTTCTGAAGGGTGAAAAAAATTCTGAAAATGTTAGCCTTTGAGCCAACAGGTGAAGTATCTTAATTCTGCTTCACATCGGGGTACAGTTGGGTGACCTCAGGTTCAGGCTTCTTCTGACCCTGTATTAGTTTCCTAGTGCTGCCATAACAAAGTACCACAAACTGCATGGCTTAAAACAACAGAAATTTATTCTCTTATGGTTCTGAAGTCCTGAAGTCCAAAATCAAACTGCATGGCTTACAACAACAGAAATGTATTCTCTCATGCTTCTGAAGTCCTGAAGTCCAAAATCAAGGTGTCAGCAGGGCCATGCTCCCTCTGAAACCTGTTGGGGAGACTCCTTCCCTGCCTCTCCCTAGCTTCTGGTGTGGCCATCAATCCTTGATGTTTTTAGGCTTGCAGCTCTATCACTCCAATGTGCGCAGCTGTATCACTCCTCTGTCATCACTCGGCACACTCCCTGTGTGTCTTCTAAGGACATCAGTCAGATTTAGATGAGGGCTCACCCTCATGACCTCATTTTAACTTGATTACGTCTGCAAAGACTCTATTTCCAAATAAGGTTATATTCATAGTTACTAGCAGTTAGGACTTCAACATGTCTTTTGGGGGATACAATTCAATCCATAGTGACACCTTCTTTCTTCTTTTTCTTTATCTTTTCATTATCTTATTCTATCTTGTTCTATATTGTGTGGTCTATTTCTTCTAGTCTATACCATATACCATATGTCTGCTTCTATAAACTACCACCTCCAAACTCTTTCCCACATTTATTTTTATGAGTAGGATTATTTCTGTTATCCATCCATACTCAGGTGATCAAGGTAAACTTTTGAAATTGACAACTGTAATGCATTAATTGGGACATGCTTTCTTAAGTGGCATGGAGCCTGAGATGGAACCTAAGAACTTGGTCAAACTTTTAAGTTTCCACTCCTGCTTTCCGGACCTCAGCCTCCTCATATGTACAATCACCTCCACACTTCCCAGCTTGAAAACTAATAATATGTGTGACAAACTACAGTAACCAACAATTCTGATGTGGGGGCCTTTGACTGGGGAAAGAGATTAGGACAGGCTGAAACAAGCCCTCCCGTTGGGCACATTAGGACCTGCAAATAAACTGCAGTGCATCTTCATGTCCCTATTGGAGTAGACACATCAACAATCCCTCTGTCTTGTTTGTGACTCATACCTCAAGGTTTGTTCAAACCCAACATCTGAAGCAACCACTAAAACATGGAGGAACTGTAGAAGCAGCAGTTTCTTTTCAAAGAGACTGCTAGGCAAAAAGTCAAGTTCAGTCTGCAGGTCTGGTGATTGTTTCTGCTGCATATCAAAAGATGCCTATTTTTAATTTCCATATCATGTTGCCAAAGAGGTAATAATAACGAAGTGTGATTCTGTAAAGGAACAGCCTTGCCTCAAATGCATGTCCTTCTTTGATCCAGCCAAGCCAGATGATAGTTATTTTGCTGTCAAGAGAGCAATGACAAAAGGCCAGCCAAGCTGCAATGTTTTAGCTGGGTGTGTGTCAACTGAGGACAAATGCCTGTGCCTCTTCGAACTGGAGGCTGGGAAGGCTCAGTTTCATTTGTTCAGAATCCAGATGTAATGATTGGTTCTCAAAAATCAGCTTATGGGGTCAAAGGTCCCAGGATGTGAGAAAGATTAAAGTGTCTCTATGTTTTTACCTTTAGTCTATGGAACAGTATCCTCCAGGCAGGAAGCTGAATGGATACAGAGAACCGTTACTTCTTATCCATTCTCCTTCTCATCTGCTTTGAATGAAAGCTAGTTTTTGTGCTACCTGGGAATAAAGCTACTCATTTTTTTTTTTTTTAAGAAATGTTTTCCTAGGGTGTAATCATCAGATAGTTTGAGTTGTGCTTTATTTCAAAATGAAATAAAAAATTGCAAGAAAGATAGAACACCATATATCTTGATAGTGTCAATTTAGCAAGTTGTATCCTCGCTTTTAATCTTACTTAATAACAAGTACTTGGGAGCTTTGCCTCCCTGGTGTAATGACATTCTGAATGCTACCAAGTGCTCTGTTTCCTATTGCAATTCTTCCACCAGAGTGATGTTGGTACCTTTGATCTCAGACCAGGAATGAGAATTTGTATGAAGACAAACTTTCATGTTCAGCTGTAGTATGGACCATGTTGGCCTTTCAATGGTCAGGTTCAGGCTTTGTGTGAGAAGCAATGGTTAAGCAACCTCAATTTCCCAAGTGAATTACATTATGAGCCAGTCAGTCCTGATTTTCTGATTCTAGGAAGGCCACCTCTGGTCTCCTGAACCCCTCGCTAAGGGTCCTGGTACACTTTCATTTAGAAAGGATGAGGCTGAAACTCATCAGACCCCACTGTCTAGGAGAAGGGCATTTGCTCATATTGCCTTAAAGAAAACAAACGAACTCTATCATAAAGAATCCATTCCTAAATTTCCTATAACCACCCTCAATTTAGGATAAGGACTAACTTCCTAGGGTTAGTGTCATTGAGTTCAGCCTTTCAGCTTCTCTCAAAACAAATTGTTTCACATTACTCTGGAATAAAGTCATAACTTCCTAAAAGA
Source organism: Piliocolobus tephrosceles (assembly GCF_002776525.5). Taxonomy (NCBI): domain Eukaryota; kingdom Metazoa; phylum Chordata; class Mammalia; order Primates; family Cercopithecidae; genus Piliocolobus; species Piliocolobus tephrosceles. The sequence goes on along the minus strand of NC_045434.1, from coordinate 42,862,931 downwards.
ATTTATGGGAACCTTCATATTTTTATATCTGTTCTGTTCTCCAGGCTTCTAGCCATATGGAACTGCTCACTCACCTCTGAATCGAATGATCTCTGTGGAGAATGACTTTTCCCCACTGGCATGTTTCCTGCCCCTTCCCCTTCCTTGCCACTTGGATAACACTCAGCCATTCATTGCACTGTGGAGCACAGAGGTCAACAGCCCCAGGTAACCTAGTTCTACATCTAGGCTCTGCCATTTACCATCCATAATATGTTTGGGCAGATTACCTCCCTTTTTATGTCTCTCTTTATTCATTGGGGATAAATTACAGTATCTGCATCAAGGGGTTTTTAAGTATGCAGTAACTAACTTGGGTAATATATGTAAGTCGTGTAGAATTGTGTCTGGCTCAATAAGAGTTAGCTAGTATTATTACGATTCAGGTTTTCGCTTGGCTGCCACATTTCCCAGGGCCTTTTAGTCCTGGAGTAGTGCCCCTGCACATGCCCTGCTTGCTGGTTCTTTTCCTTATATATCACTTACCACATAGTATTGTGGTATGGGAAGGAAGTCTATGCTGAGGTGAGTTAGAGTGGTCCTGTGTGTAGGTATGTAATACTGTCTCCAGAGTACTTATACTTCGTCTTTTTTACACGCTCCTGGATTGAGTACTCCAGTCACTTAGACAATGCCCCTTAATCCTGTTTAGAAAGAAAAAAAATGCAGCTTGCTGCTAGCACTCAGTTAATTTTACATAAACACGCTCTTTGAGGCCGAAGCAAATCTGACTGATTTTCAGTGTGAAAATAAAATATAAAAACTGTTCTTGGAGTTTTTCTAAACAGAACTAATATCAGAATCATCTGGATCATCAGACTTTTCTATTTTGGAAAAATTGGATTCATACAAAATCTTTGGCCAACAACTGTTCAAGAACCACGTTAGTATGCATAGGAATGCTACATTTTCTAGGATTGGACATCTTCAGCAATTGAGAATTACTATATTTTGTAAATGGAAATACCACTACTAGAAACAGAATGCTATGAATAGAATGATGTCTTTTGCTTCCAAAGTTAATATACTAGAGCGATGCAAAAATAATAGTAAAAGTGAGATATTTCGTGGCAAAGTTTTCTTGGGGTAAACGTTGCAGCCACAAGCACCACTGGTATTCTCAGGGCAAATGCGAAAAGGCTTAAATTTCCAAACCAGGAACCCTCAAAGATACCACATAAAAAGTTTAGCTTTCAAAGGAGGAGAAGATGAAAACCATGCCTGTGAAACATCCCATCCTGTTCTTTCCTTACTGGGCTCATGCACTTGTTTTTACATGCTAATTTACTGCCGTGAATCTGGGAAGCTGTTTGGTTTCTTTGGCACATGTTACATTCTTTTTTTTTTTTTTCCCCCCCAATTTCTCTATACAAAAAGGATAGGATGCCTTGCAGGGTTCATTCTGGTGGAATTCTACTTCTGGTGTAGATCTGTGTCCAGCATGGCCACACATGCAGTGATAAATATTCAGATGTGCAAAATGCCCAGGCAGGCACATGTTTCATTACATATCTTTTACTGATGCTCTAATACCATTGCCCGTATGTTGGAAATACACAGGATCTGTTAGCAGCTATGGTCATTTGGTGTTAGTAAATCACTGTTTTTTCAGGCCCTGGACTTACTGGGAGTCAAGGGTCTGAGAGGCCCAACCATGACCACAGGAGAAAGATGAAGCCTTCAGCCACTCTTCCAAATGCTTTCAGACACCAGGGCGTGAAGTTTTGTGTAGATCAAACAGTTGGGAAAATTGACTAAACTTTTTGTTTGCCATCCAGATGTTTCTATGTACAGGTCCAAGTTCTTTACTCTCACTTTGTCTCCTTGGCAACAAAACAGCTGATCCATTTAGTAGCCACTCTTCCTTTCCTCATTAATTTTTTATTTTAGTCTTACTCTGTCCTCCCAAGCTCCTGCCTGTTCCTTTTAATTGTTAACTCTTTTTTTTGAGACGGAGTCTCACTCAGTGGCCCAGGCTGGAGTGCAGTGGTGCCATCTCGGCTCACTGCAAGCTCCGCCTCCCGGGTTCCCGCCATTCTCCTGCCTCAACCTCCCGAGTAGCTGGGACTACAGGCGCCCGCCACCACACCCGGCTAATTTGTTGTGTTTTTAGTAGAGACGGGGTTTCACCGTGTTAGCCAGGATGGTCTCAATCTCCTGACCTTCTGATCCGCCCGCCTCGGCCTCCCAAAATGCTGGGATTACAGGCGTGAGCCACCGTGCCTGGCCTAATTGTTAACTCTTTAAGAAGTTCTGATACTGCAGTTCACACGTCCATGAGCATGAAAGTGTTAAATGAACATATTGTAGCATGGCAGTCAATCAGCATTTTAAATTTCATTAGTGACAACTTTAGAGATCTTTAATGTGAATTCACAGATTCCATCATGAAGAACTTCTGAGCAATTTTCAAGTGTCTTTAATACTCAACATAGAAGATTTTTTTTTTCCTAGGTGAAGCCAGGTAAATCAATAAAACTCTCCTCAGTGACCCCCACTGTATTAGACTTATGTATATTCACCCATAGATTTATCAAACATTTGTTCAGGCCTACTATATGGCAGGCACTATGCCACTCCTGTAAGCGCAGAAGGTACATTATTAACAAACGCAATGGTATGGACTTGGAGGACACATGTCAACAGTTACCATATACTGTTGTCATGGGCTGAACTGTGTCCCTGAATAACTCATATGTTGAACCCCTAATGCTAATACATCAGAATGGAACTGTATTTGGAGATAGGGCCTTTGAAGAAGTGACTAAGTTAGAAACAAGGTCATCAGGGCAAGCCTTAATTCAGTCTGACTGGTGTCCTTATAAGATGAAAGATTTTGGACACATACAGAGACACCAGGGATGTATGTGCACAGAAACCCTTTGCAAGCCAAAGAGAGAGGCCTCAGGAGAAAGTAAACCTGCTTTGCATAATGATCTTGGACTTTCAGCCTCCAGAACTGTGAGAAAGTCAATTTCTGTTGTTTAAGGCACCCAGTCTGTATGGCAGCCCTAGCAGACTAATACAACTGCTAATAAGTATATAGTCTTGTGTGAGTATGGAGAAGAGGAACCTGATCTAATTGGGTCTGGGGATAGGATTCAAGAGAGACAAGAAGAGGTGATACCTCAGCTAAATCTTAAAAGATATTTTTATAAGCAGCAGGCCCATTTTAAAGGCATCTTCTATCAGGCTTTTGGCATAGAAGAATATATTCACATTGAATGAGAATTCAGCGGTACACACGTTTCCAGCATTTGCATGGGCCTTTTCTATTAACATGTAAAAAGAGAAATGTCTGATTGAAGAAAGTAATTTTCAGTCTTTTTAAAGGGATGTCCAACATTGTTTTTAACTGACATTATACGCATATCCTCAACATAGAAAACAAGTTTTAAATTGTTCTCATTGAAGTGGGTAGTGGGGCCCAAGTCCCATCCACTTAGCCTCACTCCCTAAAGTAATTTATGAGGCACCTTTGGTTATCCCAAGGTTCTAAGGAAAGTTATTCGTCTAGATAGCACAGGGCCGAACACTCTCCATGCCAAGGTTGGAGTTCAACTCACTTGTAGACAGAGACTGAAAACTCTTCAAAAAATATAAGCTTTCATGTCAGAAGTGACGTTTCCATGGATGCCTGGCACGTTGTAGGACAGTGTGAAGCCACCTGACCTGGGCTGTAGAGATGATTTAGAACAAAGAAGCAAAAGAGGACCAGAGGGAGAAAAGAGCCATTCACTACCATCCTTGAGCCAAGGACTTCACCAATAGTCTTCTCACTGCCTGGTTTTGCACTAGTACATGTTCCTAGAAGAATAAGTTTTGAGTAAAGCTTGAAAGGAGAAAGACACTCCATCTGTTAGAAGGAAGTAGAGTGGGAATTCTAGCTGTGAGAGATGAGAAAGATAGCTAAGAATTATTGAAGGGTGCTAAGAAACAATGGATTGGGATATAAACTAGCCTGGAGGTCGTATGTACGTAGACCTTTAAAAGAAGAGGTGGACTACTGAGCATATACAGAATCAGTAGACACTCTCAAAGCCCTTACTGATGATTTTTCATATCAATCCTAGATACTAGCTATTTCCCTAGATTTTGGACCTTGGGCATTTTTCTGAACTCTGGAATGTGATTTCTTCATCTTCTCTGGTTGTCTGGTTTTGTACTCACCCCTACACTTTGTGAATACACTGACTCCAGATGGTTTCTGTGATTCCAATGCTAAGTCTTCTTGTAAGCTATAAGCTTTGGTTATGTGTTCATGTGCCTATTCTAATTTTATTATCAATTGGTTTCCTTGACCATCAACTCCTCTGTAAATCTTATTCACTCCTCTACATGGATCTCTCACATTTGAGAACTTCTAAGAGACTTTACCTCTTCTGACCCCCAATTTACCACTGAAGAAAGGGATTGCTCATATGGATGGTCAAGTATAAGAATTTAATGGGTCTTGGTGCTAAGCAGTGGTACATTTAATAGGATGAACAGAAAGATTAACAGTTTGTGTTTCTATCTGATGTGTTCTTTCTTTAAGCTTTCTCCTTTGTGACTCACAATTTTCTTGAATTCTGTAGTCCAGTGAAACTGTGAGAGGCACACTTCCCTGGAAAGGGCCAGGAAAAAGGAGCCTAAATATCCCTTAGCCTGATTTTGGTAAGGACCCTGGTTCTACCCACAGTATAAGCAGAAGGCGTGCCAGTTCAAGAAAAACTTGTATTATTAATTGGGGCAAAACACTGAGCTAGCAATAAAAAGCATATATTTGTCTAAACTTTGTGTATTTCTCCATGTAAACTGGTTGTGACTGGGTGGCAGACAGTTGGCTGAGGATCTTGGTTACTGGCTTAATACCTTCTGTACATCACTAGCAAGTATCAGTAAAGGTCCCAAGAAAGATAGACAAATCCTAATAGATGATTGTGTTACTGAGCACAGGCTGGCACAAAAGGAGGAAGAACTGACAAAGGTGGAAGCCAGCTGATGCAGCGAAGGTGGTGAAGGCCAGTGTGAGGGCTGAGATGCTAGATGTGGGGAGGGAGGAACTCACCCAGAAACCACTGTGAAAGAACTTCCAAATTCCCAGGCTGTTTCTCTGATAGAAAATCTGAAACAGAGTCTTGGCAGAGTATGGTGATTGGGAAACGGCAATCGCTTTGACCAGTTACATGTTGTACGGCTGCTCCAGCTTGGCAGTGAGATTTCTGACTCAGGAGAGGCGATTACACATTGAAAATTTGGCCCCAGTGTGTCCCGTCCAAGGACCCCTGGAAGGCTGGAGTTAATCAACAGACTGGTCATCAGGGGTCACTTGACATTTTGAAAATGTGTTTTAGATACCTGGGAAAGTCTGTTGATACATTCTTTCCAGTGTTCCTACAGAGCTGGAACCACTGGTGGCCAAAGGGACGTGTCAGGCACTGCCTCTGCACATGGAACCATTTTGTTTGGGAGCCCAGGCCAGAGTGATGAGTTTGTCTCCTTCCTGCTGTCTGACTCAGAGGTGGAGGCAACTGGAAATAGCAGGACATGGTAGATTAGAAGCTTGAAAACCAGACATTCTGGGAGTCTGCAAACCAATAGAACAAGAACAGAGGGACTCAGTACACAAGAACAGCTCCCTACCACCAGAAAATCATGTAGGAACTAAAGACTTTCTGCATGTCCCATTGTCCCCTGCAGAATGTCTGGAGATAAATCAATCATTCCACGGACCAAAGTGTATTATTACCATCAGGAATATTCTTAGGGTGGCTAAAACACAGGGCTTCTCCTTGGAACATGAATCATATACCACCTTCCTCCCATCTATCTATGGATACTTTATTACTCTGTGAAATCAAGTGAAAATGAACACAAGTTTTAAAGAGAAAAACGTCAACAAGAGGGAGATGAGAGAATAAGCCACCTCTTTCATCTTTTACTTACAAATAGTAGGGAATTTGTGTGTTAGTTGAATGAATAGAAAGCCATGCTTTGTTTGCTTTTCTAAAGGTAGCTGGTAGAGTCAGTCCTTCCTCCTGTCCACATATCTTTCTATTGGAATCATCTTCCCTGTCCCCATCAACACCAAGGCTACTTGCTGATCCCTTACCTGACTAGAACAACAAAAACATGGGACCCAGGGCAATCCTACTCTTTAGTAGATAATTCTTCAACTTGTAACTCTTTATCTCTAAACTACATAGTTTCTGGCACAGAATAAACAATTATAATATAATAACAAACAGCACTGTCCTAAGGACTCAGTAGAAAATAAATCTTTTGATTCTGAAGTAAAAGCTGGTATTATTATATTACTATGCCTATTTTAAAAAGAAGGAAACTGAGGTTTAGACAGGTTTAGAGAAATTAATTTGCCTAAGATTATGTTGTTAGAAAGTGTAGCTACTTGTGAATTCAGATCACCTGACTTCAGAAACTATGCTTGCAATCATTTTCCTCCTCCTCCTTCTCCTCCTCCATTCTTCTTTTTTGTTCTTGTTTTTTTGTTGTTGTTGTTCTTTTTTGTTCTTCAAGAAAGGGTTTTGTTCCATTGCCCAGGCTGGAGTGCAGTGGCATATCTCATGGCTCATGACAGCCTCAAACTCTTGCTTCAAGTGATTCTCCCCACTCAGCCTAATGAGCAACTGGGACCACAGGCGCACACCACCATGCTCAGCTAATTAAACAATTTTGTTTATATGTAAAGACAGGGTGTCATTTCACTGTTGCCCAGGCTGATGTTGAACTCCTGGGCTCAAGTGATCCTCCCGCCTTAGTCTCCTAAAGTGCTGAGCCACCATGGCCAGTCCAACCATTTTTGTATGATTCAAAAATAGTATTTATTATCCCAAATTGATCTACAGATTGGTTGCAATTTCTATCAAATTCCCACAAGCCCTTTTGCAGAAATTGATAAACCCTAAAATTTATATGGAGATGCAAGGGACCCAGTGTAGCCAAAATACTTTTGAAAAAGAAAAAATAAAGTTAGAGGACTTACCCTTTTTAATTACAAAACTTATTCTAAAGTTACAGTAATCAATTTATAGTTAATTCATTTTTGACAAAAGTGCCAAGGCAATTCAATGGGAAAAAATAGCCTTTTCCAAAATAATGCTGGGACAATTGGATATACATGGAAAGTATGATGAATTTAGCTCCTTCGCCCCACATTGTACACAAAAGTTAAATAAAAATGTATCATAGTAGGGAGGCTGATGCAGGAGGATTGCTTGAACCTGGGAGGCGGAGGTTGTGGTGAGCCCAGATGACACCACTATACTCCAGTACTCCAGCCTGGGCAACAGAGTGAGACTGTCTCAAAAAAACAAACACAAAAAGATATCATAAACTTAAATATAGGAACTAAAATGCTATATATATGTATGTGTGTATATATATATACACACACACACACACACACACACATATATATATGTATTTTTTTTTGAGATGGAGTCTCGCTCTGTCGCTTAGGCTGGAGTGCAGTGGTGCGATCTCGGCTCACTGCAAGCTCCACCTCCCGGGTTCATGCCATTCTCCTGCCTCAGCCTCCCAAGTAGCTGGGACTACAGGCACCCGCCAACATGCCCAGCTAATTTTTTTTTGTATTTTTAGCAGATGGGGTTTCACTGTGTTAGCCAGGATGGTCTCGATCTCCTGACCTCATGACTCACCAGCCTTGGCCTCCCAAAGTGCTGGGATTACAGGTGTCAGCCACTGCACCTGGCCTTAAAATGCTGTAAGTTTTATGAGAAAACGTAGGAGAAAATCTTTGTGACCTTGTGTTAAGATGAAGATTTCTTAGCTAGAACACCAAATGCACAATCCATTAAAGAAAACATTGATAAAATGGACTTAAAAATGAAAACCTCTGCACTTCAAAAGATACCATTAAGAAAGTGAAAAGATAAGCCACAACTGGAAAAACATATTGGCAAATCAAGTATCTGATAAATAACCTGGATCTAGAATATATAAATAATTCTTACAAAGCAACAAGAAGAGAGACAACACAGCTTGAAATGGGCAAATTATTTGAATAGACATCTCCCCAGAGAAGATATCCCAATGGCCAATAGCACATAAAAAGATACTCAACATTATTAGTCATTAGAGGAATGCAAATTAAATTGAGATACTACTCTATACCTATTAGAATAGCTATGATACAGAAGAGAGACAATAAGTATTGGTGAGCATGTGGAGAAACTGAAATGCTCATATATTATTGATGAGACTGTAAATAGTGCAGCCACTTTGAAAAACAGTTTGGGAATTTCTTACAAATGTAAACAGATTTACCAAGCAACCCAGCAATTTTACTCCCAACTATCTATGCAAGAGGGAATAAAACATGTCCACACAGAAGCTTACACCTAAATTTTTTGTAGCAGGATTATCTATAATAGCCCAAAATGAAAAAAAAAAAAAAAGCCCTCGAATGTTCATCAGCTGAGGATGGATAAATGAGTCGTATATGACTGGATGCAGTGGCTCATGCCTGTGATGCCAGCACTTGGGAGGCCAAGGTGGGAGGAGCAGTTGAGGCCAGGAGTTCAAGATCAGCCTGGCAATACAGTGAGGCCCTAGTTCTACAAAATATTAAAATAAAAATTTTAACAAATGATGAAGCCACACAGTGGAACACAATTCAGTGACAAAGAATAAAATATAACATGGATAAACATCAAGAATGTTCTGCTAAATGGAAATAGCCAGACACGAAAGACCATATATTTTATGATTGTATTTATATGAAAAGTCCAGAAAAGGAAAGTCTATAGAGATGGAAAATAGATTTGTGGTTGTCTAGGATTAGAGATAAAATCAGGGAATGACTGCAAATGAGCATGCTGGATCTTTTTGGAGTCACGCAAACACTCTAAAATTAGATTGTGGTGATAATTGTACAACCCTATAAATTTATGAAACATTGCATTTTATACTTAAGATGGAAAATACATGATTTTAAAATTATACACCCAATTAAATCTGTTAAAAGAGTTTTCCAATGGGTAAATGAATACATCTTCAGGCCCTTAATGTTTGCTTTTTCGGTCTGTTATTCATTTCTTGGTTTTAGTTGTTGCTGGCCTAGAATCCACCATGCAGTTTTTCAGACATGACTCTCAGTAACATCATCAATTCCATTGTCCCAAATTTCCTGCACTTTACCTGCTCAGAAGTTTGGATTATGGACAAACTGAACCACGTACATTCTCTGTATAGACTTATACATGCCATTGTCAGTAAGTATTCAAGTTATCTGATCTTTATTATTCTCTTAGCAACATTTGCCAATGTTAGTACAGATGCCTTGGGAAGTCTTTTTCTGACTCTTCTCACCTGTGATTTCACAACTTAATTGTTCTTTCAAATCCCTGATTTCAAATTGCTACCTTTGTTTTGACCTCTATTTCGCAGAAAAGGTAGAGACCATCTTGTGTGAACTAATATGAACTCCCTTAATTTCTTGTCGTCATAGTGACAGATATATTTATTTGTAGCACAATTGTCATTCCATACGTTCTTGAGTTTTGCAGTGTCTCTCCTCTCTCAAATCCTGTAAATCTTTAGCTCTGCATCAACTTCTCTAGGTTTTTGTTTTCTTCTGTGTGTGTTTACATGCAGGCCATTGGGCACTGATTGAATACTGAGAGTCACATGAATGCATTGGAGTCAGAAATATTTATGATTTTTCAATGTCAGCTGGATCTCTGTCACTACTAAGTCATCCTTTAGATATTTCTAATTCATTCCATCTTCTATTTTCCATAGGAGCTATCACAAAAGTTTACCCCATCCTTGTCTCTCAAACCCTCAGCATATGGCTTTATTTCACTCATACTCTTGGCAACCCACCTCCATTTCACCTATACTTAGCTTCTTTCTGCCATTTACTCCTGTGATGGACTGAATTGTGTTCTCCCAAAATTCATCTGTCAAAGCCCTACTTCCAAAGTGAGGTTATTTGGGGATAGGACCTCTAAGGAGGTAATAAAGGTTAAACGCAGTCATAAGGGTGTGGCCCTAATTGAGTAAGACTGGTGTCCCTGTAGAAAAGGAAGAGACATCAGAGACGCGGGTGCATAGAGAGGCCATAGGAAGACAGTGAGAAGGCGGCCATTATAAGCCAAGGAGCAAGATCTCAGGAAAAACCAAATCTGCCAACACCTTGATCTAGGACTTCCAGCCCCTAGGACCGTGAGTAAATAAATGTTGTCTAAGCCACCCAGTCTGTGGTATTTTGTTATGGCAGCCCTAGAAGACTCAGTCAACTCATCTTGTTCATCTATAATCCCCTCTTCTATGCTTTAGAGTAAAATCTTTTCATGTCTTTTAGAATGCTGCTCTACTTTCTCTTTTATCTTTAATCACCGGCTCTTTCTTATATTAAAAACAAAACAGAATAGACCCAGTGTTTCCTCTATCAACAAACATCTCCCCATTCTTTCATGTTTGGGAAGAAGGAACCCCTTCCCCCTGTTTCTGGTACCCATTTCCAGTTTCTGCAGCACCTTGGAGCAGATTCCTAGTTGTCTTTTCTTCTTCATAGAACAGAGCATGGAGTTCAACCAAAAAACTATCTTCTTTGCTTTTCTTCTGTTAAGTTCTTGCTCATGAGATATAAATAACAATGTTGTGTGGGAATTTCTGAGAAATTTTAAAGGAAAGGGTGTGTCTTATGTCCTTTTGTCCTCCTTACTGTCTGAAATGTGGACTCTTTCCTACTTTTCCCAGGTGGACTTAGGACTCTATTCCCTATCTTTCCATTGCACTTTGTACTGACTTTTATTATAATTACCATCATGATTTATAATTTTTTTTTACATATGAATTATCACTGGGCTATAAATATATTTTAATGTTTATATTCCTCATGTTTATCAGTGAGCCCAGCACATAGTAGACATTCAATCTATACTCTTTGAATAAATAGATGAATAATTGAACCTATGGATTGCTTTGATCATTGTGTTAGTCCATTCTCAAGCTGCTATGAAGAAATATACGAGATTGGGTAATTTATAAAGGAAAGAAGTTTAATCGACTCTCAGTTCCGCATTGTTGGGTAGGCCATGGTGGAAGGCACCTCTTAACAGGGTGGCACCTCTTCACAGGGTGGCAAGAGAGAGAATGAGAGATGAGCGAAAGGGGAAGCCCCCTACAAAACCATGAGCTCTTGTGAGAATGAATTCACTATTATGAGAACAGCATGGGGGAAACCACACCCTTGATTCAATGATTTCCACCAGGTACCGCCCTTGACATGTGGGAATTAGTAAAATTCAAGGTGAGATTTGGGTGGGAACACAGAGCCAAACCATATCAATCATGATAAACTTTGGGTTTCTTTTTATCTTAATGCATTGATTAGTCAGTCATCCTTGCACTTAGTGTGTGGGGTAAATATTAGTTACAGTGCTCTGTGCTAACAGCAGTGCAGGATAAGGGATGAACTGAATTCAAGTATCTTGCTGTTTAGTGGACAAGAAAATGCATGTGCCAGGCAACCATAATACAAAGCAGAAGGTAAGAATGAGAGGTGCAGAGAGAGACTGACTTCAGAGATGGAAGAGAGGCCTTTTGTTTAAAAGATTAGGAAAGACTCTATGGAAGATCTGGCATTAAATAGGATTTTGAAGATGGTGAGAATTGAGTATGTGAAATTGGAAAGCAGAGCATTCTAATATGTAAAAATAGAGGAAAAACTGGATTATGGAAAGTGTGTGGTGTCATTACGTGGAAAACAGGTACATACAACAGAATTATTATGACATAAATACTGAAAAGGTAAGCTAGGGTCCAGTTATGGGGAAATCTGGGATTACCCCAGATAAGGGGAGCCACTTCAGGTGACTGTGAGGGCTACAGTGTCTCATGTCTTGAGACCTTTCAGATAAATAACCAACCAGTTTAGCTGTCAGTCTTTCCCTGGGATTTCAGTTGACTTAATCATGACTGTAAAACTTTAGCCTCCTGCATAGAGAAGGTGGAGTGCTAAAAATTTTTTATTGACATTAAATCTCATTCCTTCAGATTCATCAGAGGAATTCAGAAAGCATTAATAAAATGGTTAGACCAAACCCACAGAGTATGCATAGCTGAACTCCAACGGTTGGTTCTGAAGGATGAGTAATATCTGCAACCACGATAATCTTAAGAGCCGATATCCCACTTTATTAGAAGACCTGAGGATTTGAAGGCATTTTGACGAAGCACCAACCTGAGCAGTATGGTCACCTTCACACTTCAGTGGTAATGGTTGGAAGTAAGCAGATATTTTCAACAGACTAAGAGAAGTTTCCTTATTCAGGGTACTGGGAAGTGTTAGGTTTTGTAGTCAGATGGACTTGGGTCCAGATCTTAACTCTGCATCTCCTACTAGTGATGACTCTGCAGCAAATTATCTAATCTCTGAACTTCAGCTTCCCTCTATGTGAAATACTGGCTTATAATCTTTAGTTCGTGGTGTTGTGCCATGCAATGTTTTTCAAATTACCTGTGGTAACTTTTTTTAAAGTTCCAATCTGTTTTTTTTCTTTTTTAAGTTGTCGTCTATTATAGATGGTTACTTTCATAGAATATAATATAAATAACTAGAAAAGTAAAATTAAAAAGTTTTGTTATTGGATTCCATAGACATGAGTCTGACTGTAGGTTCGGAACAATAAGGGGTAATGGGGAGAGTTCCAGGGAGGGTCATCTGGTTTTTGCAACAGACCTCAAGAGAGGCCATTACAGGTTACTTAGGCAAGGAAGACTGAATTCAGAGAAGAGGGAAAGCTTCTGTTGGCAAGGAAAACATATCAAATTTGGAGTCTGAGGTTTCCAGCTTCATCAGAATCTGTTCATGTGTCTCCATCCCAAATTTTAGGGCCGTACTTCTTTTTCAGTCCATGTCCTAATTTATCATAAGAGACATCATGATGTTGGGAATTTAACTTGTGCTGTAATTCAGCCACTCTCAGGATTAGGCGGGTTTTTTTGTTTGTTTGTTTTGTTTTGTTTTGTTGTGTGTGCGTGTGTGTTTAGAAACCTTGGCCCTGCAGTTATAAAGTTATAAGAGATAAAGATTTCTTTTGGGTCACCATTCTACTTCATCTCCCTTTTGTGTTGGAAATAAAGCCCTGAGCTCATTATTTTCTTTCTCCAGTGCACTTAGAAGCAAGTAAGCAAACGTATTGTACTCTCTATTTTCACTAAAATAATCCATGAGAGGAACTGAAGCCCACAAACATGGATAGAACCCATGATAGACTGGAACCTGTGCTGGTCTGAGTGAGCTCAGCTGCCATCACTAAATACCAGTGACTGTGCAGCTTATGCAACAGAAATGTATTTTCTCACAGGTCTGGAGGCTGGGAAGCCCAAGTCAAGATCTGGCAGGGTTTGGTTTCTGGTGAGCACTCTTTCTGGCTTGCAGGTGGCTGCCTTTCACTGTGTCATCACATGGTGGGCATAGTGAGAGATCTCTGGTGTCTCTTCTTATAAGGGCACTAATCCTATCAGATTAAGGTCCCACCCTTATGACCTCATTTAACCTTAGTTACTCCTTAGGCCTTATCTCCAAATGCAGTCACATTGAGGGTTAGGGCTTCTATGTATACATCTTGGGGGAGACAATTCTGTCCATAGCAATCTTTCACCATCTGTAATTTTCCAACTTCAATGATGTAGGTCCATGCAGGAAAAGCTGGGGTTCTTTGTTGCCAGTGTAGACACACATCTAGCTCAAGGGTTGTAGAAGATGAAGATGGATCCAGTGAGAAGTAGAATGGCTGTGGGCCCACCATTGTCCTGAGCCACCAAGAGGAGTTAGCAGATAATGATGGGGTCTATGACTTGCAACAGTACCTAGTACCCCTGCAGTGACTTTCCAAGTGTAAAAGCAATATGGCTGCAGCTTTACTTATACTTTTCAGATCTCATGCTACATGTCTCTTGTGGCCTATGCTCTGAAACTTTCAGAGACAGGAAATGTAGTTCCAGATTACCTAAGCGGACATAGTAGGGAGAAACTAGATCATCTAACACATTTAGGTCATAAAAGGAAAAAAGAATGGAGAGTTATTGATGGAGTGACATGATCTGATAGGTGTTTTTAAAAGACCAGTCTTGTAGAAAACAGAGTACAGCAGAGCAGGTGTGGCAGAGGAACTTGGGTAGGAGTGCATCATGTGACAATGGTGGCCTTGGCTGGGATAGTAGCCCGGGAGACAGAGAGTTCTATTTTGATGGACTGAATGTGTACATTTTAGATGAGAGAGAAGTTAGTGAATCCCAGGGCTTCAGTTGGAGTGATTGGATGAATGGTAGTACAATTAATGTAGTTAGGAAAGACTAGGGTAGGAAAAGGGTTTGGAGGATCATTCAGTAGGCATTCAGGTATTCAGCTGTAAATAGAGACAGTCCAACAAATAATTGTTTAAATAAGTAAGGAGTTTTTAGACTCAAATGATTGCAAGTCCTGGGGTAGTTATTTCAGTGCTGAAGAATGGTTCAACAAAGTCATATATATAAAAGGTTTCAGCCCCTCTCCTCCTCCCTTCACCCTCCCTTACCCTTCCCCTTCTCTTCCCTCCCTTCCTCCCTTCCTCCCTTCCTCCCTTTCTTCCTTCCTTCCTTCTCATCCTCAAGGTGGTTGCCTCATTGTTGCAAGATGCTTGGCAAATCTCTGTCCGCATTCTGAGCATGGAAAGATTGAAAAATGCAGGCCAAACTGGCATGCCACAAAGACTACCCCTTTTAAAGCAATTTCCCAGAAGCGACACCAAGTGATTTCTGCTTACATCTTATTGGACAGACTGGAGTCACATGACCACTGCAACTAGACAGTTGCTAGAGAGCAGGAGATATGTGGTTGGGGTTTGGATCAACCATATGCCGGATGTGTAAGTCTGAGTTAGTAGTTAGGGAGCCAACTGAAAATGTCAGGTAGCCAGCTGGACAAATGGGTCTGTATCTTGGGAGTGTCAGTCTTTGGCCTACCTGGCTCACCCAGATGAACTGAAATGTGAAATAAGTTCTGGTAAGTGTGCTTTTATCCTACCCTACAAAGCATGCTGCTGTGTGCATGTGTGTGTTTATGAAGGGAGAGTGGGGCTTGAATATGACTGCAGCCTAACAGCTAAGTCTGCCGCTGGGTTAATGTAAAGAATGAGAACAAGTTTTAGAGATGTGGAAGGCTTGCACATGCTGAAGCCAGCATCCTGCTACAAAACTGGTCAGAGCCTTGACTGTCATGTGTGCTCTGAGCTCAGATTGGGCTGTTGTGAATGTTAAAAAGATTTATACCTAGTTTGTAGATCAGAGCTAAACTATGACCTTGCAGGCTAAATCCAGCCAGGTTTTGTAAATCAAGTGTTACTGGAGCACATGTTTATGTGCTGTCCACGGCTGCTCTCATGCTAAACAGCGGACTTGAGTAGTAGCAATAGAGACCACATGGCCTAGAGGGCCTAAAATATTTACTGTCTGTACTTTATAGAAAAGTTTGTTGACCGTTGGTGGAGATCACACTTCTGTTTAGGTTAATATCAGATTAAGTAATTATACTGTAGCTAGACTTCATTGGGATTGAATGTCTGTGAGTCAAAGATTACCTATTAGATCTCTAATTTGCTCTCTTAGTTTCCTTCCTTTGGAGACCTTCCCCTTTCTGCTAGTCATCCTATCTAGGGTATCTGTGGAGTGTGCAAGCTCAGAGGACTGTCACCGCAATATACAAGATGGAGGCTTGCTCCTCGCAGCTCTGCTAGATGTCGTGAAGGAGGGCTTCCTCACTCTGTTCTGTATCCTGAGGGAACTTTCAGGGTTGGTGATTGATTTCATTGCCTACCTCTGCTCAACCACTGGCATGCTTGAGGATTTTCAAGGAAATGTTGTCAAAAGTACTTGGTTAAAGTCAAGATTCTGACTGGATCTTTTGGCTCCCCAAATAGGAATTTCCAAATCAAATACTGTAGTAACCAGAAGTCTGTTCCTACTAATGACTATGCAGTAGCTCATGTCTGGTCACTGTCCTGTCAGTTTCTATGCTTGTAGAATATTGGACAGAGGAAATGAGCAAAACTAATGTGGTTTAATTTTAGAAAGAAGCTCAATGGTCAGGGTCAGGTGTTGGAGTTGTTTACCAAAGTACTTAGTTATAAAAATGTCCTTTCTAAGGATTTAGGCATGAAGCAGACGTCTTGACTGTATTACATCAGCATTTCCCCAAGTGTTCAGTGAGATAATGTATTAGGGAAAAAAAGGTTTGGGATTAAATCTTTCAGAAAATGTTGGCTTGAATAAACGCAACCTGTTCACTGCTGAACTTCTAAGTTTCTTTAATTGTTAGTGTTGACAGAAAATCTTTAATAGGAGGACATGTTATGTAGTATTTTTCAAACTTGTTTGATCATAGAACACTTGTGACTAAAAACACCTTTACTAGACTAGTATTCTGTAGAACATTCTTTGGTAAACACTGATTTAGTCAATCACCTGACTGACAGCTGGACTGTGGAGTGGATATTTTTTCCAGGTTTCTTTGAATAATGTGATTCTAGGTTAAAAATCCTTCAATCATAGCTCACGATTAGGCCTTCACTAGTTTAATATCACAGGAGATGAATTCACTTGAGATAAGATATAAAAAACGCTGTTTATGTAGATGAAAAAACTTATGTAAAGTGGGAATCATAACAGGTGAGGTAGGACATTTCTGCCACTCACTAGCTGTCTTGTTTTAAGAAAGTTACTTAAGTTATGTCTGTCCTAGGATCCTGACCTATAAAATGTGGTAAAATGTAATGCTACCTCTATCTCAAGGGATCTCATGATTGTGTGTCTGTTTATGTGTATGACTTTAAATTTAATCCCTGTTTTAGCTATAAGGAAACAAATTTTAGGTTCTTCAAAAGGTTATGAAAAAATGTGAAAATTTATTGAGGCTGATTTTAGTGTAATATTGTTTTTTTTATAAAATAATTTTATAAAAGAGTCCATCAAGATATTACATAGAAAATGCACACTAAGGTAATGTATATATACACTTCATAAAAATAGAATACATCTTGGCAATTGCTTAGAGTCTATTACCACCATGTACAGTGTATTGACGTTTAACATTTATGTTAATTTGAACATATGAGATTTTTAAAAAACAAACCTGTCCCACTGGTATCTTTAAAAATTGTTTTCATTGACAGGAAAATAAAAAATTCTGGAATGTAAAAGTTATGAAGTTAACTGGATGAAAGTTTATATTAAAATGTTAAAGTTCCATGCCCTGAACAACTGTCGTGAGGGCAAAGCGATTTTTTTAAAATTATTTTCATAAGTGGTTCAGCTGATCTCACAAAATCACTGAAAATAATATCCTTGTTCTGAATGTTCAGTCAAGATAAGCACCATTTGGGATCAAACAAGACTTCTAGTAACTGTACTATATTTTTAAAAATGAGTGGTGTTTTTCTCCTTAAAATGAAAATAGGTAAGTCCTATTATAATGTATCAATACTTACAAAAATAGCCATAAGTTATTTTATAAGCTTTGATCAAAATACTTAGTAACTAATTTTATGATTCTAAAAATAGTCAAATGCTCAAAAACTCTATTTGACTCTGAATCAGTTGTTTTTGTTTTTTGTTGTTTGGTTTGGCTTTCAGGAAAATGATCCTAGGTACTACACTACTATAAACCGTCACTGATAGGTCCTGTTAGATGTTCAGAGTAATCTTTGGGAAGTAACTGCTCCAGTGTAATAAATAAAATAATAAGGGACTTTTCTAGACCATACTTCAAGATACGACCATGGTGGGATCATGAAAACACCTCAGAAGTACCAAGAAAGGCACACAAAACAGACTGTAGCACCATTTTCAAGTTGCCAAGATTGCAACTGTTCAAGAGACAGTAATCTGGAAGGGGGCTTGATTGCCATGATTAATACGGTTTAAATATGTAGAATAGGCTTTAGAGAGTTCCTTAGTATGGATAGACAGACACAGCTATATAAACTATGAATGTGGTCTGATATTCAATGGTCCCGTTGGCACTGTAGGATGAGGCTCGGACCCTCATGCGGTAGGTCTCTGCTTCTCGTAGTGGTCGTGTTGTATACACCACTCCTTTCAGGTTTTCATCCCTCAAGGCAAAAGGAACAGTCTGTTCCTCATCTATCATGAGGAAAGTTGTCCTGGGATGCATCACTCCATCCTGCGTGTAGGCAACCAGCCGGATTAAATCTTGATTGGTGGCTATTCCAAATGGGAGGGAGACGAGTTTGTATTCCAAAGCATATGGACTCAAGGCACATTCCAAATCATTGGGTGGACAGTTCTTGAGGCAGAACCTAAGAACAACAAACATATGAAATACATAGTTATCTGGAAGCAGGAGGTGGCATGATGCAGGTGATCGTGATCCATGACAACCTTTTCAGGCACTGCATGCAGGAGGCAGCCTGGTTGTAAAAGCGGTAAGACTCAGTCGTGTTCTGTGTCACTAACTCAAACCAGACACCAGATGACTAGGAGAAGATGCTGGTGTGAAGTCAAATATCTATCTTGCAGCTCCATTAAAAGCAGAAGTGTCTGAGCCATTGAAGTAAGTATGAATGCCACAAGAGTATTTTCTTTAACATGAAAAGTCAGTTTTGGAAATAAAAGCATCTGCATATATATTGGAAACACGTACTTCTTAAAGAGGAATACAAACTACTTTTTAATTATATAGTATCCTAACACTGTTTGAAAGGTGAAACAAAATATATTGATATTTTATTTTTCTAAAAATAATAAAAGGTCAATTAGGATTTCTGGTGGGGAAGGGGCACTTCTTTTGTAATTGTCGTTCACATTACTGTAGATTAAAAAGCTTTATTTTCTTTTACCAGAGCGCATGTTGACTGCTTTTTGAGTCATGATGACTTTTAAATTGTTTGCCAGAAACCGATGGTAATAAAGAGGGGGAAAATGCACAGAGGGCCCTTTTATGAAGATAGGATTCTGCAGTCATAGTATTTTTAGAGGTTTTGTTAAGTCCGTATTTTCAATTTTCTCCTTCCTATTCCACATCTCATCAGACCAATCGCAAGTAGGTTTTTGGTGGATTCTAGGCAGTTCACACTTGACTATGCCGCAGTAACTTGGTAAGCATTACTAAGAGGAAAACAAAGTGAGCTCCAGCCAGTATTTGGTTTCAGAAACACCTTCCTATTAGCTGGACCTACCCAAGAGGAACATTATCACTTGTTTTCAATCACCCTGTTAACTTGGTACCTGGATAGAGTACAACATTTCTGGAAGGAAAGAGAGAAAAATAGAATGGTAGTTTATTCAGAATGCAGAAAAGCCTGTTTCAGACAGAAGGAAATATAAGCAAGATGATGTATGAATGGGCAGACAACTGACTCATCTTCGCTCATCTCCATTCTCAAGGAGTGGTGAGTCAGTGAAACAACAGAAAAGGTGCCTCATGGTGGGCTCTGAGTGTTCAGAGCCCTTACCACCCTGAGGCAACACAACAGAAACGAAAAACTTGCTGCTGAGGCAGAACCCACCATGTTACATGTTATATGCTGGGAAGACTGCTTCAGGCAACACTGGCAGCCAAGAGTGAGCTTGGGTGGCAGTGGCTGCTGCAGGATGAGCTCATTTCTTGCCTACTCATTGAAGAGAATACTTACTGTAACCCCATATCTTCCTGGAGTTAGTGACTTCCTGTGAGTTACACGTGACAAGAGACAAAGTTATGTTGGTCAAGGAGTGGGAGGAAGGATTTTCAAAAGCCCGTCTGGGATGAGAAGGCAAGACATACCCTGAAACAGGATCCCGTTGGTAGTTGGGCGGACAGGGTGTATCGATGCACTGGTAGCTTCCTCTCATGTTGAAGCACATGCGATTGGGCCCACAGTGTACATTCTGCTCCAGACACTCATCGATATCTAGGGACAGTACAGGGAACATGCAGCGTCAGCAATGAGGGTGAGAGAAGGCCATCAGAGCGGGCACTGTGGATGTGTGACTGGAAGGTGGAGGGCTAGCCTTCTCCTCCCATGAATGAACTTAGTCCTATCTAAGCTCCTTCAACCACAAAATGGGGATCATGACACCTGGTGGGGATTTTTCCCAGATTGCCTCAAGCACATATTTCTTTATGTGAAAGGATATCAAACAATGAGAGCTATAAAAGTAGATGGGGAGATATTAAGAGCTCTCTGGTGTCTTTTATATTTGGGCAATACCGTGCATTTGAGTTTTATAAAGCAAGTAATATTTTAAATGCACTATGAACAAACCAAAAATTTAAAGGACAGTTGTGAATATTTTTTGCAAAGTGAAGAATCTTCTTAAAACGTGAGTGATTTTTGCCTACTGTTTTGTTGTATAATGTCAAATTGTTGAGTGGAAAATAGGGTCTGAGATATGAAAGGAGTCAAGTTATAAGTTCGGGAGAGATGGTACAGGCTAGTCAGATCTTGAGGAGAGAGACAAAACAGGATCAAATACATGGCCCAGGCACCACAAAGTAAGCTGATCAAATGGAACAGTTCACCTGGATCTGGACTGTGTTGAGTCTGTCTTCTGTTGTTATGGTAGTGGGATGGTCTCCTTAGGGTAATGGTATGGGGAAAATACGCAAA
This sequence comes from Piliocolobus tephrosceles, assembly GCF_002776525.5. Taxonomy (NCBI): domain Eukaryota; kingdom Metazoa; phylum Chordata; class Mammalia; order Primates; family Cercopithecidae; genus Piliocolobus; species Piliocolobus tephrosceles. The sequence continues at coordinate 42,842,271 of NC_045434.1, read as the reverse complement.
TGAAATTCTCTTTTTTTTTTTTTTGAGACGGAGTCTCGCTCTGTCGCCCAGGCTGGAGTGCAGTGGCGCAATCTCAGCTCACTGCAAGCTCCACCTCCTGGGTTCACACCATTCTCCTGCCTCAGCCTCCCCAGTAGCTGGGGCTACAGGTGCCCGCCACCACGCCTGGCTAATTTTTTTGTATTTTTAGTAGAGATGGGGTTTCACCATGTTCACCAGGATGGTCTCGATCTCCTGACCTCGTGATCCGCCCGCCTCGGCCTCCCAAAGTGCTGGGATTACAGACGTGAGCCACCGCGCCCGGTGAAATACTCTTTATTTTGTTGTTTTCTACACTAAGTTGTTAAGTAGAAACACACTTTAAGTGCTTCATGAAAATGAGTGTTTTTGAGCCATGATTCTTAATTTGGGGTTTATTTTTGAGTATCAGGGGATCTGTAAATGAAAATGTTTGCGTGTGTGTGTATGAGACAGACAAAGAATGTGAGATTGATTGATGGATTTTCTGGAAAGAGGGTCCATGGAGTTTAACACAATTTGTAAGGAATTTTAAGATCCCAAAGGTAAGAATGGTATTTTAGAGCAGTGGTTTTCATACTGGGGCATCCTCATTTCCCTGGTGATGCACGAATATTTTCTAGCAGTATGAATGCAGACGAATATTTCAGGGAATCGATTCCCATATTCTCATTTTCCATAATTCTCCGCTCATTTTGCCTGAGAACATCTCATGGCCTGGAGGTCTCTATTCCCTTCTCCCTGTTTCCACCCTTCTTCTGATTTACAAAGACAGGTTTCAACTAATCTCAGAGGATAAACACAGTAAGCATATTGGTAATAAAGACTGATAGTGGCAGGCCTTATTTTATCATGGCCACAAACCAATGGTCTTAGCTCACTGTTTTATTTTATTTTTTGAGATGGAGTCTCACTCTGTTGCCCAGGCTGGAGTGTAGTGGCATTCTCTCGGTTCGCTGCAAGCTCTGCCTCCTGGGCTCAAGTGATTCTCCTGCCTCAGCTTCCTGAGTAGCTGGGACTACAGGCATGCATCACCATGCCTGGCTAACTTGTATTTTTAGTAGAGATGGAATTTCACCATGTTGGCCAGGCTGGTCTCGAACCCCTGACCTTAGGTGATCCACCTGCCTCAGCCTCCCATTAGCTTGCTATTTTGAATTAGATTTTGGAAGTGAGTTGGCTGTCATGGGGACACTTACTAACATTTTTGTTTGAACAGAAAAATCACCTTCGACTTTTTCTGACAGTAGATCTGATTAATTTGACAAGAATACAGACTTTCATATATAGTGGCCACCTTCCATTAACCGAGGGAGTTAAACCTGCAGCTCTGAAGTTTTGATGAAAATATATTTAAAGCTTGTGCACATTAAGATAACAATCTGTATAACAGTGCCAGAATTCACATCCTTTACAACTATTTAAACTTATAAGAAATTTTAGTGGTTAATTTTTAAAAGTATGAGTAAAGTATAAGGTTTTCAAAGTCTAAGTCAATTGGCTGCATATAGCATTGGTCCTGATATAAAAGAGGGAAAAATGACAATTAAATGGACTGAATTGGTTCTCCAGAGGTGGGTCCTGAAGGTCAGATGCATTTCTATCATGGAAGCTGTCCTAAGAACAATGGGCATGTGTTACTATGACGTCACTGTACAGTAGTACATAACCTGGTAGTTGGATAATGGTATTTATATTGGGACTTGATACAAAAATAAGCATTTTAGATTTGGCTCCAAATATGTTGTTTTCTAAGGAAAACACAGACAATGTAATTATTTACTTAAAACAATAAGTCTGCACAAAGTAAAAAGATACTGGTTAGAATGATATGGAGTAAATAACTTTTTAGTTATGTGTGCTGACAATGATGTAGTATGCTATTACTAGTATTATACTAGGATTAGTTTTCCTACAGGAATGAAACACAATGTGAAACAACTTTTTATTTCAGTTAATTCTTGCCTACTGGCTCTGTGAAACAATTTCTAATTATGATTTTATCAGTCAGGAGGGCTTAATCTCCCTGACAAAATGAGATTGTCTCAGTGATGTGAAAAGCCTTCTAGAAAAATGTGAAATTCAATTAGCCTTATCTTCCTTCTCTCATTAAAAATTTTTCTCTTCATATTCATCATCCACATGAATTTTATCTCATTTTCATCATGAACTCTTGCAGAAACATGAAGCCAGTGGGCTGCAGGGGACCATGATAGTGGTGGTGTGGAGACTGGAAGCTGGATGCACATCAGTGTGCATAATAAGTTGTTATTTAGTAGTTACCTTATATATTTTCATTGGGTAAATATGCATCTATAAAGAAATATCAGAATCTAATATAGAAATATATACTTTCTATTAAAAAGCTTTCCTAAGTACTGAGGTGCTGGGCAGGTGGCCCTCTTCTGTCTCTGGTCTATTACCCTCTCCTCAGGGTGAAGCACTCTCTCTAGAAATTCACTCACTCTACTCATTTACTCTACTCACTATTCTTAAAAAAAAGAAGACAGAAAAATAAATAGATACTGTGTTGTCTTCTGTTCATGGATGATGTGATGTCTGGTTTCTATTTAAGAAAATTACGATTGAAATGAAAGTATTTTGTAACATACTGCTACAAGAAAAGAATCCCAAAATGAGCTGAAAATTTTTATATTAACAGCTTTAGAACATATGAATGTATTTAACCAAGTGCTTCTGAATACTAAAAAAAATAATTTAGGATAAACATACTTGAAACATCTGTCTTATAGAAAATATAAGTAATTTAGATTCTTGTTAAACATGCATTGCATTTTTAAAACACGGATGAATAAGAGCACTTATTTTAAATGCAGTGCTCATATGTTTCCAAATTTTTAGAAGTAGATTAGTGGTGCATAAAATTAGCATAAGGATCCTTTAGTTTCTCCTCTCTGCATCTTAGGCAATTCTTGATTGGTCACGCTTTTTTTCATTTTGCAGTCTGGTGACTTTCACTTTTGACTAGAGTTTCTGTCCTTGCTCAATGTCAAATTCACTTTAATTTCCCTTTTGTTGACATTTGTATCAGTAATTTCTAAATCTTTTAAAAAAACATATGCAAATAAAAAGCAGTCTTTGGTTCCTTATAAATGCCTCAAACACTTTCTAAAACTATAAAAAGAATGCAAGTTATTCTTTAGGGCAAAGAAAAAGGCATAATTGTTTTCTCTCAAGTCTTTTTAAAACCACAAAAATATGTAACCCATTTAAATTGCAAACATTTCAAGTGACACCTGTTTCTGATTTGTCCATGTTATTTTCCACTCTCTGTAGCACAACTGAAAGCTGAAGAATGTTTGGAACTAAATAAGTTGACAAAAGCAATTAAAAAAAAACGGGCACAATTTAGAAAGGAAGAAAAATTCTCTAATGAGAATAAAATATAACCCTTTAAAATCTGGCTAAGGGGTTTTATGTTTCAGTGGTTATTCCAAATGCTTCGGTATCTGCTCTGTTGCCTTCCTTGGTGCCTGGAGTACCCGGAGGGGGTGTGGTTTTAGTGTGGGCAACCCCACTCCTTCAGGAAGACTCTTGGGTTGAAGAACTGGGAAAAGTGATCACATCTGGATAAAGTGCTCTCACCCCATCCTGCTGCCTCAGTGCAATGCTCCTGGTGCTCACAGCGTCCCAGGAGACAAAGGACTATTCTAGACATATAGATCTGAGGTCAAGTCCTACCTCTGCTCTTGATTATTCTAGGACATCAAGGCTCACATAATCACTCTGAGAATTAGTTTCAGAATGGGTACAAATTATCTAATAGGTGCCTATTAGAATGGGTGCAAATTATAGCCCTTGACATATTTATACTGCTGATTAAAATGAAATAACAGTTGCTTTGGAAAAAGATAACAATATGATTAAATAAATTATTCAGTACTTCAAATCTGAGTAAAATTCTCTGCATGGGGTAGGTTCTTAAAAATGTTTGGTGACTGATGGCCCAAAGCAAAAGTTACTGCTCAACTTGATGTTTCATCTCCAGCCCACATGACCCAGATGGGGCTCTCAGGGAGTGTGAATGAGTGAATGGGTGGGGTAGGGTGGTGTGGGGTAAGGTGGCAGTGCTCATGGTAACTAGGGTGAAGCCATTGTCTATACTGGTTTTGCCTCCTGGAACTCATTTTCCATGAGCTGCATCCCAGCAAGTCTTTTGTGAATCCCATAAAGAGAAAAAAATTCAATCGAAATTTGATTGATTTTTTTTTGTCATTGCTACACTTGCCCAAAACTCTGTTATAGAACCAATAAGCTATATTTTGATGTATTTACATGTCTGTCTCCACTAGCCTGTAAACTCTTAAAGGGGAAGACTGTGTCTTATTTATCTGTTTAAATCCTGCAATGCTAGCACATAATTTTTCCACATCAATGTAGACTCGACGAATGAATGAATCATTTAATTGACTACCAAACTGATCACTCTAAAAATAAGTTTAATAAGAGGGACCACATATAAAATAATGTCTAACACTGAAGTAAATTTACTGAGTAACCTTCTCATTTTTCACTTCCATTTTAGTGGAATTGTAAAAAAAAAGTTTGAAAAGATCTATTCCCATTAAGGCTTAAAAATATATAATATGAACTGGCTTAGGCACTTTTGCTCCTTCTAGTAAGACCATTCCAAAAATGTTTCTCAACTATTTTCTTTGCTTACTTCCTCTCCCATTGCTTCTCCTGCTTGCAAAAGCAATATTTGAACATAATTCTGACCCATGGGAATGGGAAAGAAGGGGAAGCCACTAGGAGAATGATTATTCAAAAAAAAAACTTCTCACCCTCTCTGTTGGTTTTTAGTCAAGTTGCAACAATAAACATCCCAATGTTTTCTCACCTTGGCATGTCTTTCCATTGAGTGTGAGTTGATAGCCAGGTGGGCAGATGCACTGATAACTTCCAAAGGTATTCTTACACTCATGCTGGCAGGCATCTGTATTTTCACATTCATCAATATCTGTTCAGGAAGATGACAGAGTTATCACCACACAAGGAAAAAGCAGACACTGTGACAGAGCCAACTCTCATCAAGTTGTTGATATACATTAGAAAAACTTCCTGGTGATTTTATACTTGTGTGTTAAAAAATGCTCAGAGCTATTTTCTATCAGGTTTTTTTATGTTATAAAAATATTGAATATAGTACTGTATACACAGTACCATATTACAAAATATGGACATTTCTTCTATGTATAAGCACATATATGCTGAAGTCCCAACCTGATCAATTTTTATATTAGTTAAGAGAGACATGACAGAGGAAACAAATGTAGACAGGATCCTAAACCACCAAAATATGAAACTCTTTAAGGAACAGTAGAAATTTCCTAAAATATAATGTTCCTATTGAGATTAATTGTAAAAAGGAGTATTTGTTTTTATTGTATTCAAATTTTGGCTCTCTTTCTGTCTCGCAGCAGGCCTACCCATGCATAGCTTTCCCATACACAGATATCATATGGAAATGTTTTTCATTTTTGTGACAAAAAATATTCCTCAACATTTTCTACACAATTTGAATGCACTAATGACAAGTACATACATATATAGTTGTGTTACCTTTGGCAGGCCATTTAACTTCTCAAGATCTCATTTATTCTTCTGTCAAAAGGGACACTTGAGACTATCTGCCCTAATTCACAGTTTTGCTGAAAGGTTCATATACAGTAACATGTGGGAAAGTAGTCTATAAAGGGCTATCTGCTATTATTAAACAAAGCCATGAAAATGGCAAGGAGTGTGAGAATAGTTGATAATTCAAAATTAATTGATATTTGCTTTAAGGTATGTGATTTGGGAGGCTGAAAATTTCTTGTCGCAGTGGTGTTTTGCTTTGACTAAAATTAAAATTTGCTCATAGTCTCTGATCATACACCAACCAGTGGAAGACTAGTTAACCAAAGTGTTGATTCTATGACTTGTGTGAGTTTTTACTTCTTTCCTTTAAAATCAGCTTTAACCTAAAATAACAGAAATGTAAATGATATTGAACTCCAAGTAGTTAACACAGAGCTTTTGCAAGTATGAATTTTACAGTGTCCCCAAGTGTGATTTCTGCATTCAGATGCAATGCAATGGTCATTTTTCCTGTTATGCTTTGGAATCAATTTCTTCAAAAACTAGACTTTAGGACAAGTCTAATAAGATTTCATAGTGTTAATTTGAATCTTTCATAACTTGTCTGTCCCAGATAGTTAATGAAAAGCATTTGGTGTTTATTGCAAGTTGGTCTTGTTGTGTAGTTCCAAAGCTGTCTACAGTCTTACTGTAAATTTCTTCATTGTCCCAATACTATAAAATACCATATTTTAAGAAATGTTTAAGCCTATGAATTGCCCCCAAAGAAACTTAAATATCCAGTAATGGACTAGCTATAAATTTTTACTTTAGATTCTCCAAGATTGACCCTTACTGTGAAATAGTGGCTGCCTCAAATAGCAGATGACTGAGGAAGATAATTGTGATAACATAATATAGATTTAACATAAACAGAAGACAGAAAACATTTATAAGACTCTACTATGATGAAACTGCAGCCATAGATGGTGATGAAGAAGTGGAGAAATGGGTTATTAATCAGGAAACTTTCTTAAAATAACTTGGACCTTCTGATAATTTGGAAGAAACCAGCTAATGGTGTATAGTGTGGAGGGTGTGGTTTAATTCATTTTTCATAACACAGATGTTTGAGCAGGGAAAGTAAAGGTAGATCAAAAGAAAGTGCTTGTCTAAAATGAAGGCTCAGAATGGGATGGTAACCTATCACCTAGTCTGTGAAAACCCTCTAGTGGTAATGACTGTTTGGAAGAAACTGAAATACAAAATATCAGATGTTAATTCTGTCAACAAAAGAATAGTGAACAACTTTAATGAAGAGTCAGATCAAAATTGTGGGCATAAAAAATTACCAAAACTCAGAACAGTTTGTAGCAGATTGACAGTATTGTTTAATATACTAGCAAGAATACTGGAGTCCACATATTTAGCAATTAAACAGTATTTGACCACATGGGACAAAATGTAGACAATTGTTAATGAATGCATTAATGTTTGGTGGTAGAAGAAATGAGCACTGTCAACAATTCTGGTAAGCTAATCACAAGGGAGAAGTTTCCATGTCCCTTATATTAAGCTGCAGGTACATCAGGGTGAAAAAAGACAGAAAAATGCTGGAAAAAAATATGAACCTAAAAAGCAAAGGGTAAAGTTTGAGTGTCCAGAGGGACTGAGGGTCCAACTGAGTAGAGATGATATGGGAAGATGAATCCACCTAAGGTTGACCAAGAAGTACATCTAAGAAGATAATAAGAGGGCTTGGGCAAGGGTGGAAAAAGAAACAACAAAAATGGAAGATAGAAGGAGAAGAAATGTTTAAAAAATATTTAGCAAAAAGCATAGTTAGGAGAGAGTAAGCAAAGTGTAGAACGCTTTCGAGAAATGTAAGAAAATGAGGCTGGCATAGTGGTCTTTGAATTTAAACAGAATTTCTTTTCTCCCTCCCTCTTTACTTCCCTCCTCTGTGCTTGCTTTTTCCAGCTAACAAATAGTAAAACTCATTCCTGCTTGCTAATTCCCCTTGAGTAGGTCAATGACATGCAAATTGTAGATGTTCACAGAAAATTGAGTTAAATGAGTGACAGATGGTAATGTTTGCAACTTGAGTGAAAACAAGGTCTCAATTCTTAAGTTGGAAATTATACTTCACTTTGGCAAACAAATGAAATTATAGACTTGTGAATTTAGATAGATACTGAAAGCATATATGTTAGAGCGATAGAAGTAACTTAATTTTGTCCCAACTCATATTATCTTTTCAGTGACATACAAACATATACAATAATCAAACAGCAATTCCATGGGGACTGTGGAGCAACAGTCAATGGGATGTTGGTTGTCATACAGAACAGTCGACTGAGAAGCTGAAACTTTCACTTTTAAACCACTGCTTTTCCATCAGTCCGATGTGGCTATAATCTGATGGCATATTATGTGGCAATTATGTGGCAATATTTACATCCTCTTTTAAATAAACTATATTCTGGATGCCACCGAAATTTAATTCTATGTAGCATTAAATTTAGCAACACCTTCAGGGTGACCAAAAAGAGAAACTTACTATAACACAATAAATTATCAGAATGCCCACATGTAAATCCATAATTTACTTGACTCAAGTCTGTAATAGTTTTAGGTGCCAAAATAAATGTCTTAAAATTTTGAGTCATTCCGGACTTGAGATCGGATGTAGTTCACTGCACCCAAACAATCACAGGTGCTGTACACATGCTTTATCAGTAAGAGAGCCCACAGAAAGGAAATGTAATATGGCTGACATTTACCTACACATGTGTCATGGCTTGCCTCAGAGCCTTCAGGGCAAGTTTTCCTAAGAGTCCGTCTAGTCCTGGAGAGAGATGTTCTGCTGTTTCTATACTCTGAGTAGGAGCTGTAGAGATGTGAGTACTGTCTGTAATGCTGTTGAGGTTGATAGTTGTTTCTCACAGGGGAGAACCGTGCAAGGTTATAGCTACTGTACTGAGTGCCGTAATTTGGCAGCCTCTCCAATCCAGCGCAAGATTTCCCGTCCCCTAATAAATGTTGTCCTGGCGGACAGATACACTTGAAGCTGCCGGGGGTGTTGGAGCACTGATGTGCACAAGGTTTAGGCACTTGTTCACATTCATTAATGTCTGCTCGTGTGCCATGACATAAAAAAGAGAAAAAAAAAAAAGACACATACATACACAAAACACAGGAATATAGAATGAATCTGTGAAACAAACTGAAGATATTGTTACCCTCCAAAGCCAGGCATACAGTAATTTCTCCTCAACTGTTGTGAACTTTTGAGAAAGCTTTAATCATTCAGTTATGAAAATAAAGACAGATTCTGTAAATTTCCCCCTATATACTAATGCACACGTTTTATTTGAACATTCACATTGGAGCAAGTGGCTCAGAAAACGAGACACATTAGTTCTGTGAATTCATACTCCTTTGATTTTCACTTATGGCCTTAAGATCTAGGGAACTCTGTTTTCAGCCTTGTCTCCTTGATCAGTTTAAGCTAATTTGGTATACATTTTTACATGTAATTCTATGAGTAACATTAAGATTTTAAATCTTAGAAATACTACACTAAGCTTTCTTAGTTCAGCTAGGCAGAGACATCCTAAATTGTTAAAATTTATGTCTCTTACTCTGGGGAAAAAAAGGTAAAAGAGAGTGTGGGATCACAAATGAATACAATTTTCATCAAACTTCACTTATAAAAATGTCTCAAGATAATACCTCTTAATACAGTCATACGTGTACATTTGGGAAATTTCTCTCTTGTTTTTTCTTTCTTTTGACAAATATTTCACATGGAATTCTGACTTTTCTACTGGTTGACAATGTTGGAAGCTTTCTAATATGTCCGTATATAATTTTAAAAAATGTAACTACTTTTATGTTTATTTAAATGACTTGGTCTTTCTGCAAGCATCTTTGCCCTCCTAATTCTCCACATAGCAGCCAGAGAGAACTTTTCCAAATGTAAACCATATCATATTGCTTGTCTGCCCAAGACCTTTCATGTTTTTCCCATCACGTTCTTTAGTATGGGCTCTTTATCCTCCTTACCCTCTGCCTACCTTTGCTCCAATAGCCTGACCCCTTGGTTCTTCCTTGATTATGATCAGTGCATTCTTTTATGAATGACATTGCCCTGGCTTCTCCTCAGCCTGAAATACACTTGTTCAGAGCTTCCCATCGTGGCTGCTCTTTCCTTTTTTGTTTTTTGAGATAGAGTTGCTCTGTTGCCTAGGCTGGAGTGCAGTGGCATGATCTCAGCTCACTGCAACCTCTGCCTCCTGGGTTCAAGGGATTCTCCTGTCTCAGCCTCCTGAGTAGCTGGGACTACAGGCGTGTGCCACCACACCCAGCTAATCTTTTTTGTATTTTACATAGAGACAGGGTTTCACTGTGTTAGCCAGGATGGTCTAGATCTCCTGACCTCATGATCAGCCCGCCTCGGTCTCCCAAAGTGCTGGGATTAGAGGCGTGAGCCACTGCGCCTGGCCTGCTCTTTCCTTCTGTCTAGTCTCTCAGAGAGGCTGCCTGGATCACAGTGCTACCACCCCAGTCTGGGTCTCTCTTTCTCCTTACTGTTTTATTTTTCCTTAAAGTGCTTATCACTATCTGAAATTGTATATTTTGTGATTCTTTTTCTCTCTCTGAAAGGTAAACTCCACAAGGACAGAGACCTGGTCTGTCCTGTTTAGCGATGTATTCCCACAACCTAGATCATCATCCAACATGAAGTAGGTGCTCAATAAACATTTGTTGAATTAATGAAGGAATGGGCTTGATATCGTGTGCCAAATCAAGCCATGAACAGTAGAAATGAAAAAGATCATATGGGAAAATGTGGTCTTAAATACATGAAAACCAGAATTCAAAGCTAATATAGATCTTAATTCTATCAGTAGAGGGAGAAATGAAATCACATCTCTAGTTAGAATTTAGTTACAAGTTTTGGAGGTAGGAATGCTGGCAAAACTACAGACTTTAAGTTTTTATTTTCTGAATTAATAATTTTGAATTAATGAACAAGCCAAGCACATTTTCCCCCAACAGATTAAAAACAAGGAAACAAGGACATAGAATCAGTTCTTACTAAGATATAAACTCACCAAACATGTAAAATTTTAAAAAGTTATTTTCTTTCTATTGCTAGATCAACACATGGAATCTGTACTTGTAACTCTTCCTATAAATTGGAAAAGGGAATGAAAGCCAAATTCTTTAATTCATTACCACAGTGGCATGAAAGAAAACAATATAGGAAGGTAGAATAAAATCGTAAATTTTGCTTTAAAAACTTGTAGTAGGTAAAAATTAATATTTTAACTCTTTTCTTTCTTTCTTTTTTTTTTGAGACAGAGTTTTGCTCTTGTTGCCCAGACTGGAGTGCAGTGGTGTAATCTTGGCTCACTGCAACCTCCACACCGCAGGTGCAAGCAATTCTCGTCTCAGCCTGCCGAGTAGCTGGGATTACAAGTGCCTGACACCGTGCCCAGCTAATTTTTGTACTTTTAGTAGAGACGGGGTTTCGCCATGTTGGCCAGGCTGGTCTCGAACTCCTGACCTCAGGTGGTCCACCCATCTTGGCCTCCCGAAGTGCTGGGATTATAGGTGTGAACCACCACGCCCAGCCATTCTAACTCTTTTTTTAAGGCAATGCTTCTGCATCCTTCCTTGTTTTATTCCCTAGCACAATGTCTGAGATCCAACTGGTGGCCAAATTGGTGAACAGATACACCTATTTCATTCTGAAAAGTCACTGTTATGGCTAATCAAGATTTTAAACTATATATAAATGATAATATCTAAATAGAAGACTAAAATGATGCTCTGCATTGGTGTTATTAAAAAGTATTTCTTTTAAAAGAGTTTCTAGTAATGGTATTAGTTTGAATATTTGCTGCATACAAAATAGTATGCTAGGGATTGCATAAAGACAGAGCTAAGTCTTTTTGGGAGAATTTGCTATAAATAATCGTTAAGTAGAGAACAAGGCAACCAATTTGAAAAACAGCATGTAACCCAGAAGCTAGTATTGAAAAGCCCACACAATTATTTTAGTGCAACTGAATATTCTAAGGAAGACTACAGTTTGATAGATGAGTTTCTTGATTATAAATGCATTAATTTTTTACCAAAAGTATGTGGTTATCTTCTTACAGATATTTTCTATTTGCCTTCATATTCAAATATGACTAAGATGAAAACAAATAGGCAAGTGGGGAGAAATGAATGAGATATTTAAGCATTAAATATATGATAAAGTAATAATTATCCATTTGTTTAAATTGTGTGTCCCTATTTTAAAACCTCACACTTAAACTTTCATACTACATACAAGTATACTTCATGGTCAAATAAAATGTATCTATGCAAACATTTATGTCATGTGCATAGAGATATAATCAATGAGATAATCGTGGTAATTAAGTTGTGATGGCAATTATATCAGAACCTCACTTTGATATGTGTGGTGTATAGCAAGCACACAGTAAGTGATTATTAACACTTGAAATGTCAGTGTAAATTGAGCTCAATATGAAGTCTCCAAAGAAGTATCCAAATTGTGTTGAATGACATAAATCAATTTACATACCTTATTATTGTAACAAGAGACCATTTGAGGATAGAGAAAGTGGCCCTAAGCGAGTTGGTAAGGCTAGGTAACTGTATCAGTAGCTTGATTGCTCAACAAATTCCTATTAACTTACCCATGCAGGGTCTTCCAACTCCTTGAGACCGATAACCTCTTGGGCATACACAGCGATAGCTGCCTCTTGTATTCTCACATATCTGGTTATATCTGCACTGATGGGTGCCATCTTTACATTCATCAATATCTACAGACATGGAGGCAATAAGAAGTAACATTTCCTTTTTCAAACCCAAAGTCATTGTATCTGAAATCAGCATTCTGTAGGATTGCCAAAGGTTGCATTTCTCACCAAGTGGTTGAGATCACACCAACTTACAACTTGGAATCAGAAAACCTGGGTTCAAGTCCCAGCTCTGCCACTTATTAACTGGCTGCTTTTCCTCCTCCTGCTCCCTATTATGGAGAGAGTTTTATTCTCAGATTTCTTTTTTCTCCTTCTCTATATCCCTTCCTCTTTTTGTCGTCTTGTTTGTACAAGTGATTAGAGTTTAGGCGGACTGAGAACAGTATATTGCTATATTGCTTCTGATCCACAGTCCCACGTTTCTAGCTGCTAGCTGGACATCCCCATCTCTCTTTGTTTTACCACTACTTCAAACAAACCCAGCACACCCTCAGTGCCTTAACCTTACTCCCCTATTTGTGATAACAGCATGCCTGTGTTTCAAGTCCATCAAGCTTTAAATGATAAATGATGTTCTGTATTCCTGCTATTGAAAAGCATTTCCTTTAAAAGAGTTTCTAGTAATAATAATTTGAACATTTGCTATATACAAAGATTGGGTAGTTCTATTTCCTCAATCAAAACCATGTATCTCTACATTTACATTTCCACTTAGCTAGATTTTTGCTGTAGCTTCTTAAAAAGTTTCTGATCTTTCAACTCATCTCATGTCTAGTTAATCTTATACATAATTAGGGTCAGTATTCTGAAAAATGTTTACAGCTGCATGTAACTGTCCATGATGCTCTGAGATGGCTGCTGCTCTTTTTTTTTTTTTTTTTTTTTTTGAGATGGAGTATCGCTCTGTCACCCAGGCTGGAGTGCAGTGGCATGATCTTAGCTTACTGCAACCTCTGCCTGCTGGGTTCAAGTGATCCTCCCGCCTCAGCCCCCAGAGTAGCTGGGACTACAGGCATGCGCCACCTTGCCCAGCTAATTTTTGTATTTTTAGTAGAGACGAGGTTCCACCATGTTGGCCAGGCTGGTCTTACACTCCTGATAGAGTTGGTTGCTATTAAATGATAAGGAAAGTATTGACCTATATCTATTGTGTGAGAGCTGAAACGAGTCTTTGAAATCTGATACTTCAACTCCCATCACCAGTTGTTGTTTTTTTAAATTATACTAATGAACTTAACAACTATCAACAGATGGCCAATATTCCTTCATCTATATCTATCCCCCACAGTCATATTGTTTTGAAACCAATCCAAAACACTATAATTTTATTAATATTTTAGAATTGATTTTTTTTTAAGAAAAACTGTGCTATTTTTACAATGAGAAACTTAAACTCAAATTTCTGTGTAATCATAAGACTTGTCCAAAGGTTAGACAGCTGTCAAGAAGGAACAATGAATTTTAACACTTTATCCCTAAGTTCAGCTCTTTCTCCCTTATACAAGGCTTTCTTGCTTTCCTTTTCCTGTCATCTCCATCTAGTAACATCCCAACCTATGTTTAAATGTGATCATTTCCACGACCTCCTTCATAGTGACTCCTACTGGATACAGTCACTTTCTTGGGTGTTCTTGTAGAGTTTTATTTGTTCCTCTTTATGGTGTTTCATTCACCTTGTATTAAAGGTTTTTGCTTTTTTGGGGGGGAGGGGGTATAGTGGAGGGAGTGGAGTAGGCCAATTTAACCCATACATTATTTCTTTCTCCTGTGTTCTTTAGCAGGAATGAGAATGGGAATGGTATCTCTCTTTTATTTTTGTAAATCCTACAGTTGCTAGCTCTGCTAACCAGGCTGGTACAGAATAGACATACACAGAAAAAATGTAGGGAGAAATATAATGTACCTTTGTGTCTGGTCATTGATGCAGAATAGATAGACAAAGCATAAATTTTGGGCAAATTATTTATTTTATTTGTTTGGTCATGGATTTGATATTTAAAGAATATACAGCTCCAAAATAATTATATTTTGAATTTTAATAAATCTCTACAGACATAATTTTTCTTTCCTCCATGAAATTCTTAACATATATGCTAAATTTCATATTAGAAATTATGTGAGATAATATTGATGCTTGTGGATATTAAACCATGTAAACTAAATGTTTAATTGATGGGGGCTCAAAATGGTCATAAGTTTTCATAGTGAGCTTCCATTTCTGGGTATAGCCATGACCCTGGGACCTGGAGCTCAATTATCCTAGAAGTTGGGAGTACTTACAGAAAAAGAAAGATTTCCTTGGTAGCTTAAATTTACTCTAATCACTAGTTTTAAAATGAATGCCTTACTTGACTTGTTGATGGTAAACTGATCTCAGTCATGGAAACAGCCAGACACTCACCAATACAGGTTCCATTTTCTGCCTTGGTCATTCCATTTGGACAAAGATCAATGCACTTATAGCCACCACGGGTGTTCTTACAGTGCTGATCTGGTCTGCATACATTCTGCCTACACTCGTTCACATCTTGATGAAAGAACAAAGGTAATGTAGATTAAGAAAATTATTTATTCAACTTTTCCAGAGAAATCATACTTTTGGAGTTTAGGGATATTATTTACATATATTCATTGCATAATCACTGTGTAAGGTTAAAGTGCTTAAATTCAAGAATGTATGTAACACAGTTTAAAATAGAATAAAAATCAAAAACAAAAAATACTGTTTTACAGAGCAGGTAGCCATATCATTTTCTCTTCTTAGAAAAATAAAATTTATATACACTGTTAATTTCATTTGTATACATATATATGTACATATATTTATATGTAAGGTATACTTTGGCAAAAAAATTAGAGGAAATGTCATGAAGAATGGGTATGTAATTAGAAAAAGAAACTCATAAAACAGCATTTTTTGTCATTTTGGTTTTGCACGGATTGCATACATGCTGCACGCTTGATGTCCTAAATGGGAACCAGTACCAAGACACAGTGTATGCATTTAAATCAGACATCATTAAGAAGTTGTAGAGGTGTCATTCCTTTAAATTCAAAGCCCTTTTCTTACCCATGCATTTTCTGCCTTTGAGCTGATACCCAGGTTCACATCCACAGTGGAAACTTCCTATGGCATTGAAACAGCGCTGGTGACAGGGGCTGGATTCTTGACATTCGTTAATATCTGTTAAATAAAACAAAACTTTCATTATATGCTATTAGGAAACCTGAGTTAATGTATCCCAAATGTTTAACATTTTAATGATCTTGATCATTACCATGTTTAAGATCTCTAAAACATATCCAATATATTCACACTCATATGATCTGCCAAATACTTGACAGAATTAACTGCTGGAGAGGGTATCTCTCTTCAATACTCTTAAAAGTAGACAACTGCTAATGATACGGAACTGTCAATGAAACACTCTTCTACTTTAAGTATTTTGCCATATGACTCTCACTCCTGTTTCTAGGAAGTTCCAGTCCTGGAAAGTTACTGACAGACTGGGATGCTGAATACAGAGGAAAAAACTCCAACACTACTAAGGTCTTTTGCAATTGTCCTTTCTTCCCCTTTCTTGCTCCTTAACTTGGTGCAGGTCTTTATCACCCTGTGCCTGACTGCATTAACATCAGCATTTCTCTACATTTGCAGTCACTGCTACGTTGTACTTCCCAAACACCATCTGGGTCATAGCGTAACAAAAACTGCAGGCATGAACTCCTCAAACTCTTGGGGACTTGCCTGTGGTTTGTACCTTCTTTCCTTTCCTTTCCTCCAGTCCCAGGGAAGGAAGAAAGCCCTCTTCTCTCACTGAAGAAAAGTCCCTCTATTTGAGCTTTTGAGCTCTGCAGCCCATCTTACCCTTCCTCACCAAGATGAGGACTGTGGTCCATCAATCATTCCCTCCTCCTGTGCATTTTAAAAGTCCTTCCAGTCTATCACTGACAGGCATTTGGGTTGGTTCTATGTTTTTACTATTGTGAATAGTGCTTCAATAAACACACGTGTGCACGTGTCTTTACAGTAGAATGATTTATAATTCTTTGAGTAAATATCCAGTAATGGGATTGGTGGGTCAAACGGTATTTCTGGTTCTAGTTCCTTGAGGAATTGCCACACTGTCTTCCACAATCATCGAACTAATTTACACTCCCACCAACAGTGTAAAAGCATTCCTATTTCTCTACTTCCTCTCCAGCATCTGTTGTTTCCTGACTTTTTAATGATTGCCATTCTAACTTACGTAAGATGGTATCTCATTGTGGTTTTGATTTGCATTTCTCTAATGACCAGTGATGATGAGCTTTTTCTCATATGGTTGTTGGCTGCATAAATGTCTTCTTTTGAGAAGTGTCTGTTCATATCCTTTGTGTACTTTTTGATGGGATTTTTTTTTTTTCTTGTAAATTTGTTTCTTGTAGATTCTGGATGTTAGCCCTTTGTCAGATCGATAGATTGCAAAAATTTTCTCACTCTGATAGTTTCTTTTGCTGTGCAGAGGCTCTTCAGTTTAATTAGATCCCATTTGTCAATTTTGACTTTTGTTGCCATTGCTTTCGGTGTTTTAGTCATGAAGTCTTTGCCCATGCCTATGTCCTGAATGCTATTGCCTAGGTTTTCTTCTAGGGTTTTTATGGTTTTAGGTCTTATGTTTAAGTCTTTAACCCATCTTGAGTTAATTTTTGTATAAGGTGTAAGGAAGGGGTCCAGTTTCAATTTTCTGCATATGGTTAGCCAGTTTTCCCACCATTTATTACATAGGGAATCCTTTCCCTATTGCTTATGTCAGGTTTGTCAAAGATCAGATGGTTGTAGATGTGTGGTGGTATTTCTGAGGCCTCTTTTCTGTTCCATTGGTCTATATATCTGTTTTGGTACCAGTACCATGCTGTTTTTGTTACTGTAGCTTTGTAGTATAGTTTGAAGTCAGGTAGCATGATGCCTCCAGTTTTTTTCTTTTTGCTTAGGATTGTCTTGGCTATACGGGCTCTTTTTTGGTTCCACATAAAATTTAAAGTAGTTTTTTCTAGTTCTGTGAAGAAAATCAATGGTAGCTTGATGGGGATAGCACTGAATCTATAAATTACTTTGGGCAGTATGGCCATTTTCACGATATTGATTCTTCCTATCCATGAGCATGGAACATTTGTGTCCTCTCTTATTTCCTTGAGCAGTAGTTTGCAGTTCTCCTTGAGAGGTCCTTCACATAAAATGTGGCACATATACACCATGGAATACTATGCAGCCATAAAAAGGGTAAGTTCATGTCCTTTGCAGGGACATGGATTAAGCTGGAAACCATAATTCTCAGCAAACTAACACAGGAACAGAAAACCACACACACTGTGTGTTCTCACTCCTAAGTGGGAGTTGAACAATGAGAATGCATGGACACAGGGAGGGAAGCATCACACACCAGGGCCTGTTGAGGGGTTGGGAGGGGGTTAGGGGAGGGACAGCATTAGGAGAAATACCTAATGTAGGTGATGGGTTGATGGGTGCAGCAAACCACCATGGCATGTGCATACCTATGTAACAAACCTGCATGTTCTGCACATGTATCTCAGAACTTAAAGTATAATTTTTTTAAAAAGTACTTCCTTCTTATACTTTTCTTTCCAATAAACCTGTAATCAAAATTTTCCTCTCATAACCAAATCCCTCTCTCAGGTCCATACTAATCTGAAGCTCCTGCCACTTTTCTCTTGCTATATTCCAAACCCTTCAAAAGAAAAATCACCATAGTTGGGCTCTTCACTTCCTCACCTTACATTCCAGATTGCCAATGTCTCTTATTTTGTACTTGTTTTTTATTTGACATCTTTTAATTTAACCACTCAAAATCTACAATGTGTTAACTTACATAAACACAGATGTGATCATATACTTTGTTTTGTTTTTGAGACCGAGTCTCTCTCTGTCACCCAGGCTGGAGTGCAATGGCACAATCTCGGCTCACTGCAACCTCTACCTCCCGGGTTCAAGTGATTCTCCTGCCTCAGCCTCCCAAGTAGCTGGGATTACATTTGTGAACCACTGCACCCGGCTGTGATCACAAACTGTTAAAATATTTTTCTTAGTGCAGTTTTTTTTTTTCTTCTTCCTCTTTTGGTTGGGCTCCCTTCTCCCTTTTACCCTTCTTGCCCACCAAAGGCAAACAACATTAACAATCTAGTATGAATAATAATTTATTTCTACTGCAGCCACATAAATATCTCCACCAAAATATATAGATCCATTTCCTTTTTTTCTTTGGTTGTTTTTCCAGTTACACGTACTCTTTTCTGCAAAATTATACATACCTTCCTACATCTGGATTTTTCTCATGGATGCACAGTGGTTCATGGTGTAGATGTACCATGCTTCATTTATTCTGTTGATAAACATTCAGTTTTGGATCCACTGCCTTTTCCTTTATGAAAAATCCTGATAACAGCTTTATTTATATTTGCCAAAACTTGGAGGCAACTAAGATGTCCTTCACTAGGTAAACTGTTCTGTATCTAGGTATTTATTATTGAGCAGTGAAAAGAAATGAACTATCAAGCCATGAAAAGGGGTGGAGGAACCTTAAATGTTACTAAGTGAAAGAAGGCAATCTGAAAAGGCTGCACAATTGTATGATTCCAACTATATGACATTCTGGAAAAGGCAAAACCACAAAGACAGTAACAAGATCAGTGTTTGCCAGAGGTTGGAGGAAACAGAAATGATTCAGTGAAGCACAGAGAATTTTGAGGACAGTGAAACTATTCCGTACAACACTATCATGGCGGATACATATTGTTATAAATTTTTGCAAACCTACAGAATGTGCAACACCAAGAGAAGCTTAATATAAGCTAGACTCTGAGTGATGATGATGTGTCAGTGTAGGTTTATTGACTGTAACAAATGTACCGCCCCCGTGTGGGATGTTGATAGTGAGGAAGGCTGTGTGTGTGGAGGGAAGGGGTTACATGGGAATCTTATGTACTTTCTGCTCAATTTTGCTGTGAACCTAAAACTGTTCTTAAAAATAGCCTATTAAAAATATCCTTCAACAAACATTCTGGCAGTCTTATGCAATGGAATTTTATGAAATAGATTTTATTGGACTGTGCAGTATGATCTTAATCAAATGGTAACAGGCAAATGGTCACTCAAAACCACTGTGCTATACATATTTAAAATAGCTGTGGAATGTATCTGAATAAGAGCTCATGAAGAAGCTCAACTTATAAAACATATAAAATGTTTATATTCAGGTTTAAATTCTCCAGAGAGACAGGAGTCCCACTTGCTGGATATCTCCTCACTCTCTCCCTTTTATGTGGTCCCTTCCTCTTGGAGTTTCTGAGACAGTTAACTTTCGAG
Organism: Piliocolobus tephrosceles; assembly: GCF_002776525.5. NCBI lineage: Eukaryota > Metazoa > Chordata > Mammalia > Primates > Cercopithecidae > Piliocolobus > Piliocolobus tephrosceles. The sequence goes on along the minus strand of NC_045434.1, from coordinate 42,822,519 downwards.
GAGTCAAAAGGGGGGTCTCATTCTTACTGTCATGAACATAAAGAAAAGGCCTCCATTTTTATACCTTGACAACTCAGCCCATCAGAGGTTCTTCGAAAACCAGTTCCACAATGGACCACACAGCGATAGGATCCAATTGTATTGTCACAGTCCTGACCAGCATGGCAGGTGTGCCTACCCAAAGCACACTCATCAATATCTGTAACAGAGGAAATCATTCAACTGAGGTGAACTGAAGAACACCAGCCCAAGAACCTGCTGTGAAATAGGGATACGAAAAGCCATGAAGGACACTTGAAACTAGAAAAGAACAAGAAGGACTGAAGTTTTTGGTTGAGTCACTTCAGGTGGGCTAAATAGCTGACAAACTCATAGCAGCACCGTGTGATTAATATCTTCATAGACTGACTAATCAGACCACTTACAAATTAGGTGGCTTTTAAGAAGTTACTTCTCCTTTCTGAGATCTTGAGTGAGATTCTCTAGGCATTCCTGCCTTGAGAGTGCCCTACATGCAGGCAGTGCATGAGCAGTGTTCTTATTTTCTCAGCCCAACGGAGACCTTCTGTTTGTTGCCAAGGTGTGGGCAGAAGTAGTAGGAAAGAAGAACATGGGTCTATCACACTTTTTCTAGGTCAAAGATTGCCTTGACCCATTGCTTAAATGTGTCTATTAGATTTGTGAATACCTTGACAAGTTCTTCCATCTGCAGCTATGGTGAGGCCTTTAGGGCAGGAGCAGTAGTAGGTCCCCATGGCATTGTGGCAGGTATGGGAACAGGGATTCCCTGCTGCACATTCATCCTCATCTGAAAGAAGAAACAAGAAGGCCCAAATCAGTATATAAAATCCCTACTTTCTGGGAGTTATTAAAGCCAGTAAAAATAATTGCTTATAGAGGCCAAGAAGTTGATCAACTATAATAGCAAATACTTTAATTGCCACAAAATGAATTCACTAAATAAAAATAATTTGAGGCATCTGAGTTATCCTTGATAGTGAATAGATGGTTAGTATCGTAAAACAACAATGATAATAGCTAAAATATATCTACTGTGCTCTAAATGCCTTTTACCTGCTTTAACTCTTTCATCGCAGAATTCCTAGGAGATAAGTATTTTTATTACTGTCCTCATTTTGCAGGACAAAACTGAAGAACAAAGAAGTTACATAAATTGCTTAAGGTCATATAAGTCATTACTAGCAGGGCTGTCATTTGAACCTCGGTAGTCAAAAGACCACCTCTTTATCACAAGATTATATTACACTGCCTTCCAATGAAAAAGCACTGTGTATGTAAATGTAAGCTCCTCAAGCCATTTACTTAGCAGTTAACTTATCTGTACGTCTCTTGTGCTGGTACTTTGGTGGGATAAAATTGGTTTACATTAGTGATAAGTCCACAATCCTGCCTGTCCTCTGATTAATTCTAGGGTTCGGTGGCTTAATGTTGGATTGTGGCTCTCACACCCACAGCAATCAAGTCACCAGATGAAGTATAGTGTTTGTTGTCTGTCTGCTCACTCCACATCTATAGTTAGTCACTATCTCTGACACAGTTGGCTGTGGCCAAATTCAGAGAACATGGGCTTTGCAATTAACTTAAATTCAAATGTAGCTCTATCACTTGATGCTGAGTGATTTTCGGTAGTGTGACTTTTCTACATCTCAATTTCCTTAGCTGTCAAATGGGATGTTTACAGAACTGTTGTGACGATTAAATACCTAGGGAAAGGGCAATAGATATCCATTAAATGCTATCCAATATTGACATTTTCATTAAAATAAAAGCCTTTATTTATCTCTGTACTTACCGGCACAAAAAGGTCCAACTGAGTCTAAGGTAAACCCGGAGGGGCACTGATTACTGCGATCTCCTACCACAGAGAGGAAAGCAAAGTTAATTGGCTTATTAGAATAGTTGCCCCTGGTTTCTTTCCAGTAGCATCTTCCCTGGGAATATATGCCAAAGATGAAACACATAATGCAAAAATGCAATAGGTAAAAATAAGCAGGCATGGAAAACTTTGCCTGTTTCTCAACCAAGAAGTACATGAATCCCAGTCCAGAGATTGTTGACAAGCTGCCACTGGAAACAGGTTTTGTGTGTAAGTTGTTCACATCAATAAAAAAATTATTCTGTGATAACTAAAAAGGGTCCAAGATAAATGTATATGCCAGGTATAACCACAGGCAAAGTCCTATTCTTCCAGCCATTACTAACCCTGTTTTACTCTAGAAAGAGAAATGCTGTTTTCAAGCAACTTAAAATAATTTGTGCCAGTGAAAAATAGAAACTCTGTGAAGAAGCTGCCTCCTTTTGTGGATCTCCTCCATTAGCACCATTGAGCATTTGGGTCAAAATCTCCCATGTGTGACCAAGTGTTTTCCTTTTCATCTAGTCAAAATAAGGGGAAACAGGCATATTGTGATAGAAAAGATATGTTAGATGTCAGAAACAAAAAAGCTAACAAGAACAAGAACAGGTTATTTAAGAAACCTCTTTTCCTGAAAGCATCCTAGTCTTCCTGCTCATGCAGTGGGGTGGTACTAGGATAGATGGGACAGAAACATCTAGGGCATATTGCTTGCTAAGTGATCATTGCATGGTTACTGTGCATCACAATTTAGTTTCCACTTAGTCATTTGTTCATTCTTTAGTCCAACCAGTTATGTTATGTGGGACACAATTGTGGAAAAAACATGTCATGTAAACATGTTAATTTATTACCTGATAGTAGTTTTAGGTTTTTGGTTATAAATAGGGGAGATATCTTCTATTAGATGGAATTTGGAAAGTTTTTAGGGAAATACACTTTTATTGTCATAATAAGACTATTAAAATTCAGTGAGTGGGACAGGTCCCATGGTAGGTTTTACAAGATTGCAGTGTGTAGTCTTGAAAGATGATGATCTGTCCCTTGCCTTGCAAGACTTTCATGAAAGTAAGAAATCTATAATTGGGGACGGAGCAAGATGGTCGAATAGGAACAGCTCCAGTCTCCAGCTCCCAGCGCGAGCGACACAGAAGACAGGTGATTTCTGCATTTTCAACTGAGGTACTGGGTTCATCTCACTAGGGAGTGCCGGACAATCGGTGCTGGTCAGCTGCTGCAGCCCAACCAGTGAGAGCTGAAGCAGGGCGAGGCATCGCCTCACCTGGGAGGCGCAAGGGGGAAGGGAATCCCTTTTCCTAGCCAGGGGAACTGAGACACACAACACCTGGAAAATCAGGTAACTCCCACCCCAATACTGTGCTGTACCAAGGGTCTTAGCAGATGGGCACACCAGGAGATTATATCCCACACCTGGCCAGGTGGGTCCAGGCCTGCCCACGGAGCCTCCCTCATTGCTAGCACAGCAGTCTGCGATCTAACTGCAAGGCTGCAGTGAGGCTGGGGGAGGGGCGCCCGCCATTGCAGAGGCTTAAGTGCTAGGTAAACAAAGCCGCGGGGAAGCTCAAACTGGGTGGAGCTCACAGCAGCTCAAGGAGCCCTGCCTGTCTCTGTAGACTCCACCTCTGGGGACAGGGCACAGCTAATCAACAACAACAACAACAACAACAAAGCAGCAGAAACCTCTGCAGAAGCAAACGACTCTGTCTGACAGCTTTGAAGAGAGCAGTGGATCTCCCAAACAGAGGTTGAAATCTGAGAACAACTGACAGACTGCCTGCTCAAGTGGGTCCCTGACCCCTGAGTAGCCTAACTGGGAGACATCCCCCACTAGGGGCAGACCGACACCCCATACCTCACACGGTGGAATACACCCCTGAGAGAAAGCTTCCAAAGCAAGAATCAGACAGGTACACTCGCTGTTCAGCAATATTCTATCTTCTGCAGCCTCCGCTGCTGATACCCAGGCAAACAGGGTCTGGAGTGGACCTCAAGCAATCTCCAACAAACCTCCAGCTGAGGGTCCTGAATGTTAGAAGGAAAACTAACAAACAGGAAGGACACACACACCAAAACCCCATTAGTACGTCACCATCACCAAAGAACAAAGGCAGATAAAACCACAAAGATGGGGAAAAAGCAGTGCAGAAAAGCTGGAAATTCAAAAAATCAGAGCGCATCTCCCCCTCCAAAGGAACACAGCCATCGCCAGCAACAGAACAAAGTGCACGGAGAATGACTTTGACAAGATGAGAGAAGAAGGCTTCAGTCCATCAAACTTTTCAGAGCTAAAGGAGGAATTACGTAACGAGCGCAAAGAAACTAAAAATCTTGAAAAAAGAGTGGAAGAATTGATAACTAGAATAATTAATGCAGAGAAGGCCATAAACAAACTGACAGAGATGAAAACCATGACACGAGAAATACGTGACAAATGCACAAGCTTCAGTAACCGACTCAATCAACTGGAAGAAAAAGTATCAGCAATTGAGGATCAAATGAATGAAATGAAGCGAGAAGAGAAATCTAAAGAAAAAAGAAGAAAAAGAAATGACCAAAGCCTGCAAGAAGTATGGGATTATGTAAAAAGACCAAATCTACGTCTGATTGGGGTGCCTGAAAGTGAGGGGGAAAATGGAACCAAGTTGGAAAACACTCTTCAGGATATCATCCAGCAGAACTTCCTCAACCTAGTAGGGCAGGCCAACATTCAAATTCAGGAAATACAGAGAACGACACAAAGATATTCCTCGAAAAGAGCAACTCCAAGGCACATAATTGCCAGATTCACCAAAGTTGAAATGAAGGAAAAAATCTTAAGGGCAGCCAGAGAGAAAGGTCAGGTAACCCACAAAGGGAAGCCCACCAGACTGACAGCAGAAACTCTACAAGCCAGGAAGAGAGTGGGGGCCAATATTCAACATTCTTAAAGAAAAGAATTTTAAACCCAGAATTTCATATCCAGCCAAACTAAGTTTCATAAGTGAAGGAGAAATAAAATCCTTTACAGATAAGCAAATGCTTAGAGATTTTGTCACCACCAGGCCTGCCTTACAAGAGACCCTGAAGGAAGCACTAAACATGGAAAGGAACAACTGGTACCAGCCATTGCAAAAACATGCCAAAATGTAAAGACCATCGAGGCTAGGAAGAAACTGCATCAACTAACGAGCAAAATAACCAGTTAATATCATAATGGCAGGATCAAGTTCACACATAACAATATTAACCTTAAATGTAAATGGACTAAATGCTCCAATTAAAAGACACAGACTGGCAAACTGGATAAAGAGTCAAGACCCATCAGTCGGCTGTATTCAGGAGACCCATCTCACATGCAGAGACACACATAGGCTCAAAATAAAGGGATGGAGGAAGATCTACCAAGCAAATGGAGAACAAAAAAAAAAAAAAAGCAGGGGTTGCAATCCTAGTCTCTGATAAAATAGACTTTAAACCATCAAAGATCAAAAGAGACAAAGAAGGCCATTACATAATGGTAAAGGGATCAATTCAACAGGAAGAGCTAACTATCCTAAATATATATGCACCCAATACAGGAGCACCCAGATTCATAAAGCAAGTCCTTAGAGACTTACAAAGAGACTTAGACTCCCATGCAATAATAATGGGAGACTTCAACACCCCACTGTCAACATTAGACAGATCGAGACAGAAAGTTAACAAGGATATCCAGGAATTGAACTCATCTCTGCAGCAAGCAGACCTAATAGACATCTACAGAACTCTCCACCCCAAATCAACAGAATATACATTCTTCTCAGCACCACATCACACTTATTCCAAAATTGACCACATAATTGGAAGTAAAGCACTCCTCAGCAATGTAAAAGAACAGAAATTATAACAAACTGTCTCTCAGACCACAGTGCAATTAAACTAGAACTCAGAACTAGGAAACTCAATCAAAACCACTCAACTACATGGAAACTGAATAACCTGCTCCTGAATGACTACTGGGTACATAACGAAATGAAGGCAGAAATGAAGACGTTCTTTGAAACCAATGAGAACAAAGATACAACATACCAGAATCTCTGGGACTCATTCAAAGCAGTGTGTAGAGGGAAATTTATAGCACTAAATGCCCACAAGAGAAAGCTGGAAAGATCTAAAATGGACATTCTAACATCACAATTAAAAGAACTAGAGAAGCAAGAGCAAACACATTCAAAAGCTAGCAGAAGGCAAGAAATAACTAAGATCAGAGCAGAACAGAAGGAGACAGAGACACAAAAAACCATCCAAAAAATCAATGAATCTAGGAGTTGGTTTTTTGAAAAGATCAACAAAATTGATAGACCACTAGCAAGACTAATAAAGAAGAAAAGAGAGAAGAATCAAATAGACGCAATAAAAAATGATAAAGGGGATATCACCACCGACCCCACAGAAATACAAACTACCATCAGAGAATACTATAAACACCTCTACGCAAATCAACTAGAAAATCTAGAAGAAATGGATAATTTCCTGGACACTTACAGTCTCCCAAGACTAAACCAGGAAGAAGTTGAATCCCTGAACAGACCAATAGCAGGCTCTGAAATTGAGGCAATAATTAATAGCCTACCAACCAAAAAAAGTCCAGGACCAGATGGATTCACAGCTGAATTCGACCAGAGGTACAAGGAGGAGTTGGTATCATTCCTTCTGAAACTATTCCAATCAATAGAAAAAGAGGGAATCCTCCCTAACTCATTTTATGAGGCCAACATCATCATGATACCAAAGCCTGACAGAGACACAACAAAAAGAATTTTAGACCAATATCCCTGATGAACATTGATGCAAAAATCCTTAATAAAATACTGGCAAACTGGATCCAGCAGCACATCAAAAAGCTTATCCACCATGATCAAGTGGGCTTCATCCCTGGGATGCAAGGCTGGTTCAACATACACAAATCAATAAACGTAATCCAGCATATGAACAGAACCAAAGACAAAAACCACATGATTATCTCAATAGATGCAGGAAAGTCCTTTGACAAAATTCAACAGCCCTTCATGCTAAAAACGCTCAATAAATTTGGTATTGATGGAACGTACCTCAAAATAATAAGAGCTATTTATGACAAAACCACAGCCAATATAATACTGAATGGGCAAAAACTGGAAGCATTCCCTTTGAAAACTGGCATGAGACAGGGATGCCCTCTCTCACCACTCCTATTCAACATAGTGTTGGAAGTTCTGGCTAGGGCAATCAGGCAAGAGAAAGAAATAAAGGGTATTCAGTTAGGAAAAGAAGAAGTCAAACTGTCCCTGTTTGCAGATGACATGATTGTATATTTAGAAAACCCCATTGTCTCAGCCCAAAATCTCCTTAATCTGATAAGAAACTTCAGCAAAGTCTCAGGATACAAAATTAATGTGCAAAAATCACAAGCATTCTTATACACTAGTAACAGACAAACAGCCAAATCATGAATGAACTTCCATTCACAATTGCTTCAAAGAGAATAAAATACCTAGGAATCCAACTTACAAGGGATGTAAAGGACCTCTTCAAGGAGAACTGCAAACCACTGCTCAGTGAAATCAAAGAGGACACAAACAAATGGAAGAAGATACCATGCTCGTGGATAGGAAGAATCAATATTGTGAAAATGGCCATACTGCCCAAGGTAATTTATAGATTCAATGCCATCCCCATCAAGCTACCAATGACTTTCTTCACAGAATTGGAAAAAACTGCTTTGAAGTTCATATGGAACCAAAAAAGATCCCGCATTGCCAAGACAATCCTAAGCCAAGAGAACAGAGCTGGAGGCATCACGCTACCTGACTTCAAACTGTACTACAAGGCTACAGTAACCAAAACAGCATGGTACTGGTACCAAAACAGAGATATAGACCAATGGAATAGAACAGAGTCCTCAGAAATAATACCACACATCTACAGTCATCTGATCTTTGACAAACCTGACAAAAACAAGAAATGGGGAAAGGATTCCCTATTTAATAAATGGTGCTGGGAAAATTGGCTAGCCATAAGTAGAAAGCTGAAACTGGATCCTTTCCTTACTCCTTATACGAAAATTAATTCAAGATGGATTAGAGACTTAAATGTTAGACCTATTACCATAGAAACCCTAGAAGAAAACCTAGGTAATACCATTCAGGACACAGGCATGGGCAAGCACCAAAAGCAACGGCAACGAAAGCCAAAATTGACAAATGGGATCTAATGAAACTAAAGAGCTTCTGCACAGCAAAGGAAACTACCATCAGAGTGAACAGGCAACCTACAGAATGGGAGAAAATTTTTGCAATCTACTCATCTGACAAAAGGCTAATATCCAGAACCTACAAAGAACTCAAACAAATTTACAAGAAAAAAACAACCCCATCAAAAATGGGCAAAGGATATGAACAGACATTTCTCAAAAGAAGACATTCATGCAGTCAACAGATACATGAAAAAATGCTCATCATCACTGGCCATCAGAGAAATGCAAATCAAAACCACAATGAGATACCATCTCACACCAGTTAGAATGGCAATCATTAAAAAGTCAGGAAACAACAGGTGCTGGAGAGGATGTGGAGAAACAGGGACACTTTTACACTGTTGGTGGGATTGTAAACTAGTTCAACCATTATGGAAAACAGTATGGTGATTCCTCAAGGATCTAGAACTAGAAGTACCATATGACCCAGCCATCCCACTACTGGGTATATACCCAAAAGGATGATAAATCATGCTGCTATAAAGACACATGCACACATATGTTTATTGCGGGACTATTCACCATAGCAAAGACTTGGAGTCAACCCAAATGTCCATCAGTGACAGACTGGATTAAGAAAATGTGGCACGTATACACCATGGAATACTATGCAGCCATAAAAAAGGATGAGTTTGTGTCCTTTGTAGGGACATGGATGCAGCTGGAAACCATCATTCTCAGCAAACTATCCCAAGAACAGAAAACCAAACACCGCATGTTCTCACTCATAGGTGGGAACTGAACAATGAGATCACTTGGACTCGGGAAGGGGAACATCACACACTGGGGTCTATCATGGGGAGGGGGAAGAGGGGAGGGATTGCATTGGGAGTTATACCTGATGTAAATGACGAGTTGATGGGTGCTGACGAGTTGATGGGTGCAGCACACCAACATGGCACAAGTATACATATGTAACAAACCTGCACATTATGCACATGTACCCTAGAACTTAAAGTATAATAATAAAAAAAAATCTATAATTATCTAAGCTTTAAATGTGTCTACCGTATGTTATGCATTTTTCACGATTTAAATATATAGTGAATTTTCTAGGAATGCAGTTTTCATAAAAATTGATGGCTGATTGGACTGTTTCATTCAGAACATTACTACGAGTTGCTTAATGTTCTCCAAATAATCATACTAGGATTCAGTATATGAGTATACAACTACTTCTTTCTGTCCAAAGATTTTCATATTAAAATATGTAATGTTATGAGTTATTTTCCTTTTGTTGATTTTCATATTATAGTTAAAGTGTGTTATTTTGAATTATGTTACAATTTTTATTTCAAGACAGTAAAAGGCAATAAAAAATATTTGTTTATAATAATGTATGATAACAGTAGAAACCTTGAAAAGTATAAAATTCTGGTAGTCTTGTCAAATTGAACGAACTACTGCTGAGATTTTGATGTTTTTCCTTCCAGTCAATTTTGTGAATACATACTTAGAAATTAAATTTAGGATATACAGATTGATAATTGCCAAGCTTGACTAATCATAAAAATCATTTGAAAATCTTATTAAAAATATAGGACCCCTTGGTCCCATTTCTACTAGAATTGCCAAGAAAGAGACCTGGGAATCTGTGTTTTTAATGGGTGTAAAGATTTTCTCATAATCACCCAGGAGTGGGCAACCCAGGTTTGGCTCATACAGTGCTTTTCAGTTATTATTGTCATGAACATTTCCCTTTGTTACTTGTTTACAGTGATGCTGTCAACACCTAGAACAATGTTTAGTACACAGTAGGCACTCAACAAATGTTAAATGAATAAATGAGCTAAATATTTCCTATTTCAGTGATTTTAAGTTATTATTATATAGCTGTGCCATAACTTACGTATTTGTTTTCTACTTTGAGGATATTTATTATTTTTCTATTATAAATAACACTGGATAAAACTTCTTAAGCATTCATCTTTGGCTATTTCTGTGATTTTCATAGGACAGACTCCCAAAATGAGATAACTGAAAAGATATGAATATTTGAAAGGCTATTGGAGACACACTGCCTTCCAGAAATGTTGAACCAATTTATCCCCCTGCCCGCGGTGTGTAAGGGTGTTCATTTCCCCATACCTCTGTAACACTAGGGAGTCATCACCCTTGTTATAGTCAGAAAATAACTCATTAATTTGCATTTCCTTGCTTACTAATGAGGGTAAACAGCTTCTTCACATTGGTCATTATTTACTCTTTTGTGAGTTTCCCTTACGCAGTTTTCTACTGAGGATATTTGCCTCTTTCTGATTTTGAAGTGCCTTTGTATGTATTAAGGTTAATCATGGTTGTCAATAACATGCGATGCAAATATTTTTTCTTGGTGCATATTTTACCTTCTCATTTCACTTTTTTTTCTTCCCATGAAGAAGTTTTAAAAAATGTATTTGTAGTTAAATTTATATATTCCTTTATAATTTCTGATGCTCTGATTGGTTTGTAAAATATATACTTTATAATTAATTTTAAAAAGACATTAGATTTTAAAGATATAAAAATATGAGATTGACTTATATTTGAGAGTTTTCCCGACCAGTACTTTCCAAAAGCAAGAGTGCAGACCAGATATATTAGAATCATATAGGGTCTGTGTTAAAAATACAAACTCCCAGACCCTACCGTGGACTTACTAAACCAAAAATCTTTGTGGCCAGAAATCTGAACTTTCATCAGGCTCTCCGGAAGATTCTAATTTCACTGCAACCATACTTAGCTCTAGTATAGACCTAACACAATTTGCTAGTTAAGTTACCAGGAATGCAAGCTTGCCCCCTAATGGTTGCTCAAAAACAAATTGCAAGTACACAATTCTTACAATTGACAAGGACCATGACACATATATCATATGTGATTCATAGAATCACAGTGTCCAAGGATAGTAAGGGGCCTTTAAAGGTCATACAGTATGTTTCTTTATATTGTGGGACCCAGATCCCCCAACAAACCCACTTAAAGACGCCACAAAGACCTTTAAGCAGTTTTGGGCTTGGGAAATGTACATGATTAGGTAGAAAGTGTACATGACTTTTCAGAAATCAATTCATGTAGTTCCAGATGTTAGAAATTCACTTATTTGTGCCCAGGTATCTTTTTTTTTTTTTTTTTTTTTAAATTAGATGGAGTACTGAAAAAAGTAGAAACAGAAGTTAGATTTAAAAAGCAGGTATTTGGGAGGCCGAGACGGGCGGATCATGAGGTCAGGAGATCGAGACCATCCTGGCTAACACGGTGCAACCCCGTCTCTACTAAAAATACAAAAAATTAGCCGGGCATGGTGGCGGGCACCTGTAGTCCCAGCTACTTGGGAGGCTGGAACAGGAGAATGGCGTGAACCCGGGAGGCGGAGCTTGCAGTGAGCCGAGATGCACCACTGCACTCCAGCCTGGGTGAGGAGCGAAACTCCATCTCAAACAAACAAAAAACCCCAGCATAATTAGGGAAAGAAAATGTAACTCCTCATTCTGGTAGCTCGTTTCTGTTGTTCAAGTGGCATAGCATGCATGGCAATAGTAAAAGGTACTGATGAAAGCAAGAGTAAACACTGAAAATAAATTTTTAGCATATCTGCTAAACATGATGAAATGGTGGTTTAAAATTTACTTGGCTCTATTTTAGGAAAGATGGCACACAGGAAAACACATTCACAAGGTCAATGTGAATCCTTTTAAGTAAACTCATGGGAGCCTAAAATTCAACATTAAAGTCACAATGTCTAACATGACTACATACAAGAATCATCCCAGCATTAAAACCCCACAGAATATGGAATGTTAATTGCTGTGGTGGCTCTTATGACTGAAAAGGGAATCTCAGGAGACAGACACATCAAAGAACCACATAGCACAGATGGACTGCTTAGATCAAGGGTTGCAGAACCATGCTTGGAAAATGAAAAGCAGTTAAAAAATCATAACTTCCAGGAACAAGAAATGACAGCTGGAATCCTGATTATCACTGCATAGTTTTAAAAAGCTGCTTTTAAAATATAGAAATTATTTTTGACTAGTTTAAGACACACCTTTGTACTATGTTTCAGGAATTTAAAAAATTTCTTGACAAATGTAAAATTCAAAACAATAACAAATGGATTTTATTATTTGAAGAAAAAGCATTTGTACACATGTTTTTCTTTTTTTGGAGATGGAGTTTTGTTCTTTGTTGTACAGGCTGGAGTGCAGTGGCATGATCTCGGCTCACTGCAACCTCTGCCTCCTGGGTTCAAACAATTCTGCCTCAGCCTCCTGAGTAGCTGGCACCCACCACCACGCCTGGCTAATATATATATATATATATATATTTTTTTTTTTTTTTAGTAGAGATGGTAGTTTTACCATGTTGGCCAGGCTGGTCTGGATCTCCCGACCTCAGGTGATCTGCCCGCCTCTGCCTCCCAAACTGCTGGGATTACAGGCGTGAGCCACTGCACCCCTCCATATTATGTTTTTAACCCTCTCTGCACATATGGAATAGAACAACAGCAACCCCACTGTGTAGCGTGAAGAAGTATATTAGTAAAATAAATGTACTAGAACTCCAATTGGGTTGGCTTTTCCATAGGGCTTTACTTAACAAAAAAGCATAGACAACACACATGAAAAACCTGATATCATCATGTTAGATGTAAGCCTCAATGTCCTTATTTTGAATTTTTTTTAACCATTTAGATTGGATGGCATAAAGATATGGATTTTCTTTTAATCAAATTACCTTTGGATATTGAAGCATGAATTTTAAAACCCAGTGTCTCTTCTAACTGGTTATAGTCAGATTCGACAGAGGATGCATGAAGTGTTTCAACCAAGAAAGGCATTCTTCCCTGTGCCTGATCATAGAAAACGGTGTGGTTCCATGTGTATGGGATGCTGATGCCATCAATGGTGAACAGCCGGGTTGAGTAGGCGTACAGCTGCCCAGGACCTGTTTGAATGTAGTCCTCTGTGTAATCCTAAGGAGAACAATGTGGATTTGAAGATCAATATGGCTCATACTAATTTTTTGTCCCCTTAAGGGGACTATGAAATGCAGAATAAGGGGGGGGGAAAGGATTAGGAGCTAAAAAATACACATCATGATGATGGTAAACGTTTAATATGTGTTAACTCTTTTAATCCTATCAACAATTCTATAAGGTAGCTTTAATTATCCATAGTTTGCAGACTAGAAAAGTAAGTTTGTAGAAATTAAGCAACTTTCTTATGACATTGCTAGAAAGTGGTGGAATGAGGATCTGAATGTGGATCTGCTTGGCATCAAACCCTATGTTCTTTTATTTATTGCCTCCTTCATGGAAAAATTGTATAGTAATTGTACAGTAGTGTTCAGGAAATAACATAAGGTTTGAACCCTTTAATTATAACATAGTTGTTTCATAATTTTGCTGTCATAAATTTCAGTTTTAATAAGAGACTCAAAGATAAACAAAGATGTGAAAGGGCAATTGTTAGCCTTTAATTTCTGAAATATTTCATGGATGATACACAAAAACGTTTATGCAATAATTACTATCATCTTTGTTTAAAGAAAATGAAAAAATGCCTTATTTCAAGTATTTGATCTTGGTCCTGATAGGGAGGGTGGTAAAACCATTAAGAGAGTTTGTAAAAACTTGTCCCTGAAGATTTTTAAACAAAGATCAGATAGTTATTTAAAGCCTTAGTAGTTTGAACATTTTCCTTCCACAAAGTGGACAAGTTATCTGTGCTCATTCTATGGACCTTTCACTCATACTCATCATTACTCTAATAAGCAGCAAAGACAAGTTATCCTGGCATTTTACCTTTATAGTGACTTCAGCAGGTGACTGAAGCTGTAGAACATAGCCACTCACAACGATATCTAGCAGCAAGGCACCATCGGAATCCAAGCCCCGGGCAATATGAGTCATCCGCAAGATTTCTCCTGGAAATTACAAGACATTCATTTTGACAGCAAAAAAAAAAAAAAGGTTTCTGGAAGCACAGAACGGATTTACCTTACATACTGGTTCAGCTATGCTATTTGAGTTCCAACTTGAATAAGTATAGGTGATGAGAACTGAATTAGCACTTAGCCCCCTAATTCAATAGTTAGGTTTATTGAATTCAGTTTCTTTTAACATTTCTTTTCATGTAGCAAAAATGTGGCATATTGTTATACAAATTTCATACTATAAATTCACAGGCAATAACAAAGCAGCCTTATAAAAATGAATTGTCTGTGACTGGCAAAAACCACTAGTCTGGCCACAGTGCTTTGTTCTTTCTGATACTTCTAAAAGTAACAAAGAACATCGTAGTAAGTGGATGCCCATGAAAAGATCCAATTGTCTTCTCCACTGATTAAATGTTGATTAAAGATAAGCCCTTCTTCCTTAAAGGTCGCTGCTATTGAGGCTGACCAACTGTGAAGAGGCTTGAAATGGAGCTCTCTAAACATCTGTATGTACATGGAAAGGTCATGAATCGCTAACCCATATTCCTTAAGACTAGGGATAAGTGAAAAGCCTTTAGGTTTGTTTGTTTTGTTTCGATCGTTTTCATAAAGAATTGCTATAAAGTATCCTAATTGGATCTTGGTTTAAAGACAAAGGTCTTTAATTAATAACAGTAACTCATTTTCCTTCTTTGTTGGGTCTTTAAAATCCTAAGGATTTAAAGAGGAAATATTTTTAAAAAAAGAAGAAAGGAGGAGAGGAGAAAAACTTTTAGGGTATAAAAATGACTGCTTGAGAACACATAGCCTCTTACGATCTTATGTTAGTACAAGTTTACAGCAAAATATGAAATTTCTTTTATATCACTTATGATAAGATTGCATCCAAACGTTTCAAATTATTCTCTGTGAACATGTATTTTTCTTAACCACCAATCTTTATGGTACTTTTTATAGTAATAGAATATTAAATTCAGCTAACACTAACCAGTTGCAAATTCCACTTGAGTTTCTCTTTTGAAGACTGCATTGGTGAGGGTAAAGCCATTGACTGCTTCTCCTATTTCCTTTGCTGTTGTCCAATAAATGGGATTTAGAATAGAAACGATCTTTCTCATTGCTGAACCTAAAGAGTAAAAGGATAAATAAGGTGATAGCAAAATTTTTACAGTCTATTTTATTGTCTTCATTGCACATTATTCACAAGGATGAATTCTAAATAATGTTGAATACCAGAAACAAATACCAGTACCTCATGTATCTTTAAAAGCTTACCATTGGAATAGAGCTAAGGATTATTATACTTATGACTTAGTAGTAGCATTCTCTAGAACTTTAAATGGAAGTAATAATAAAAAATAATATATGTTTTTAAAAAGACGCTTATGAACAACTTCTATAAGCAAAGACTTACCAAGACTACGAGGTACATTGGTAATTTTGGCACGTATTATTCTGGTATCAGAGTTAGGGCTATCAGTTATTGTGGCATTAAGGAAAGCAATTCCAAATTCAACATCATTAATATTTCCAATAACACTTCCTCTGGCTCGCTGGGGCCCACCTATTGGGGGAAAAAAAAACATTCCTGGATAAGGATGCAATTTCATCAACATTACGTGGGAGAAAAGAAGGCCAGTATTCAGAGATGCTACAAATCTTTTCTTAAACATCAAAAAGGTCATATGACATCTGAATTTAATAGTGAAATAAATAAGCTTTTAAAACATTCTACTTTCACATAACACCCATCATCCCCCATAAATCTAGGATCCTTCTAATCTGTGCACATCATAGTGTTATTAATATTTCATAAGCCAAAGAATACAATCAGTGTCCAGTTCCCAAACTAAAAATAAAGAATGTGTTGGTGGTGGTGATGAAACGACAATGGGAGTTTATTGAGCATGTTATGCATGATGGTAAACATTTAATATGTGTTAACTCTTTTAATCCTATCAACAATTCTATAAGGTAGCTTTAAACAGCCATAGTTTGCAGACTAGAAAAATAAGTTTGTAGAAATTAAGCAACTTTCTCATCATTACATTGCTAGAAAGTGGTGGAATGTGGATCTGCTTGGCATCAAACCTTATGTTCTTTTATTTATTGCCTCCTTCATGAGAACATCCAGGAAAAGGAGAGACTTCATCAACAAAACAGCTTCTAGGCCACTGCCAATGTAAACATGGATTATCTAAGGACATTATTCAGTCTTGGGTTTTAGATTGAGGGTTTATAAAGTTCTTCATATTACAAATATATTGAAAGATGCTTAACTTGAGAGAGATTGTGCTTTTGCTAGTGCTATAAAATTCATACCAAGGTAATCTGGTTGCAAAACAATTATTTTTAAAAAAGGGCCTCAACATTAATTTCATGACTTCTTTCTATTGTTCAACAAAAGTATTGGTGACTAGTATAGAATAGGTGGTTAATGAATGTTTCTCAAAATGAATTTCATGCTTTGACAAGAGAGGGCAACATACTGGGGAGTAGCTGATAGTCAAATTCATAAATATTCATTATCTGATGTCTTTTAATTAAATACATTTTAAAGCAATTACTAGGAATTTCAGACACTATTATCATGTACAAGCATATTTAGTTTTATCATACTTTGCTTTGTTGCTCTTTGCAGACACTGTATTTTTACAAATTGAAGGTGTGTGGCAACCCTGTGATGAGAAAGTCTACCAGTGCCATTTTTGCAACAGCCTTTGCTCACTTTGTGTTCCTGTGTCACATTTTGGTAATGTTGCAATATTTCAAATTATTATTATCTCTTAGGGTGTCCTGTGATCAGTGATCTTGAATGTTACTATTGTAGTTGTTTTGGGGTTTCATGAACCGTGCCCATATGAGACGGTGAACTTAATGTTTTGTGTGTTCTGACTGCTCCATCGACCACCAGTTATTCCCCTGACTCTCTTCCTCTCCACAAGCCTCCTTATTCTCTGAGACACAATATTGAAACTAGGCCAATTATTCACCCTACAATGGTCTCTAAGTGTTCAAGTGAAAGAAAGAGTCTCATGTCTCTCATTTTAAATCAAAAGTTGGAAATGGTTAAGCTTAGTAAGGGGCAGGCATGTAGAAAATTGATGTAGGTCAAAAGCTAGGCCTCTTGCACCAAAGAGTTAGCCAAGTTGTGAATGCAAAGGAAGAAGTCTTGAAGAAAATTGAAAGTGCTACTCCAGTGAACACACAAATAAGAAAGTGAAACAGCCTTATTTTTTATATGGAGGAAGTCTGAGTGATTTGAATAAAAGATCAGACCAGTCACAATGTTCCCTTAAGCCAAAGCCCAATCCAGAGTAAGGCCCTAACTCTCTTTAGTTCCATGAAGCTTGAGGTAGATGAAGAAGCTGCAGAAGACAAGAGGCTTAAGGACAGAAGCCATTTAAGTAACATAAAAGTGCAAGGTAGAACAGCACAAGCTGATGTAGAAACTGGAGCAAATTATTCAGAGGTAGCTTAGGTCATTGATAAAGATGGCTACACTAAACTACAGATTTTCAATTTAGACAAAACAGCCTTCTCTTGGAAGAAGATGCCGGTTAGGAAGAGGTGAAATCAGTGCCTAGCTTCAAAGCTCCAAAGAACAAGCTGTCTGTCTTGTTAAGGGCTTATGCAATTGGTGACTTTAAGTTGAGGTCAATCAATGCTCATTGTGAAAATCCTAGGGCCCATAAGAATTGTGCTAAATCTACTAAATCTACTCTGCCTCTGTGCTATGAATGAAACAAAGCCTGGAGGACAGCATATCTGTTTATAGCATGGTTTACTGAATATTTTAAAGCCCACTTTTGAGACCTAATGCTCAGGAAAAAAAAAAAAAAAAGATTCCTTTCAAAGTATTACTGCCCACTGACACTGTGAATAGTCACTGCAGAGGTCTAATGGAGATGTACAAGGAGAGAAATGTTGCTTTCATGCCTAATACAGCATCCATTCTGCAGCCATGGATCAAGGAGTAATGTTGACTTTCAGGACTTATTATTTAAGAAATACATTTTATAGGCCAGATGCTGGTAGCTCCCGCCTGTAATCCCAGCACTTTGGGAGGCTGAGGCTGGTGTATCACTTGAGGAAAGGAGTTCAAGACCATCCTGGCCAACATGGTGAAACCCTGTCTCTACTAAAAAAAAAATAGAAAACATTAGCTGTGCATGGTGGTGGATACTTGTAATCACTTGGAGGCTGAGATGAGAATCGCTTGAACCCAGGAGCCAGAGGTTGCAGTGAGCTGAGATCACGCTACTGCATTCGAGCCTGGGCAATAAAGTATTTTAAAATTAAGGTATGTGCATTGTTTTTTAGACATGATGCTATTGGATACTTAATAGTACTACAGAATAGTGCAAACATAACACTTATATGCACTGGGAAACCAAAACATTGATGTGACTTGCTCTATTGCAATATTCACTTCCTTGTGGTGGTCTAAAACTGAATCAGCAATATCTCTGAGGTATGCTTGTATTATATATTGGAGAGAAATACAATTGTATTCAGCGTCAGAAAAATCAGTAAGTACAGTACTATACGTTTTAATTTACACTACTTTTATTATTAATACTGAGAAAACATCTTTTCGTGTTGATTCAGCCTTCATGGTCCATACTACATTCGTTTGCCAAAAATTAAAGAAAAAAAAAAGACACGAAGCCTGCCTTCATAGAGCTTATGTCTGAATTGGGGAGAAAAACAATCTAAATCCCACAAATAAAAGTAAGGTTGAAATGCATGACTATCTACTATTTAGGGAAGCTTGAGAAGGAAGTAAAAATAAAGAAACCTAAAGAAAGTTTTAAGTCTTAACTAAGCCAGGGAGGGCAGAAGGGCTTTCTGGGTAGGGAAGGAATGTGTGTCACTCTTTTGTGGGTTAGTGGCTTGCCACATCTGAGAGGGCAAAAGCAGCAGAAAGTGTAGAGAGTAATGGAAACCATGCTGCAAGATGATGCAGGAATGTAGAGAGCCAGTCAGGGCCAGTAGGCCATTTTGGTTCTTATCCTTAGTCCTAAGCAGGGAGAAAGGGGAGTATTAGGACCACTAATTTACTTAGCTCTCCAGGTCATTGCTGGCATTTTGACCCTGGTTCTGTAGTCTCATAGAGGGACTTGAGTCCCAGTGCTCAAAAGACTCCTAGTTCTGAATACCTGGCTGGGATCCCTGAAATCCTCTGCCAGACTCTGCAACACAAACTGTCAACCTATTTGGAATTCCTGATGCCACTGGGGCCCTGCTACTAACAAAAGTTGAGCTACAAAGTACATCAACTAAAGCTGACACCATGCCTCAGTTGGAGCCTCAAAGTCCTTGTTAATTAGTCAATATGTTGAACAGTTGTTGATGGTGGTAGACCCATCAACTTCCTTTAGCTTGTTAGATCCTATACATTTTTAAATGTAAATCTCTCTCACTCTGTCAAATGATCTTGATTTTTCAGGAACTTTTTATTTCTAAGAAAACCTTAAAGCTTTGGAAAGTCTAATTGATATCTTCACACTTCAACAATATAAAACTGTTATTGTTGGTCTTCTTATAACCTTTAGAAGCCTGCCTGCTGAGACAAGGTATTGAGTATTAGCTACCATTTCTTGGAATCCCAGCAAACTCTAAGGCCCATGAGTTATAGACTTCTGAATTTTTACATCAGTTGCTAGATGCGATGCATGACTCAGGCTGAACTTCATACTTGAACTCCCCTTATTCTTTCTCCTAGGACTGAACTGATTCTTACTTTACTTCCCACACACTCATGTCCTTCAAATTCCCATCCACAGATGAACAGCCTCCATTTGTGGCCTTTTTTTAGATATTTAGCCACTGCCCCACCTTACCTTCAGTCTGGAATCTCAGCCCATTTTTCCTCACTCTGCCTCACCCTTTTTCCTGTGAAGGCCAGGACTATATCCTTTTACCAGGAAGCCTGGAAAGGCAAAAGCAGAGGCTAGAACCCAGCCTTGTGTTGATACAGAACTGTACCAATTAAGAGCAAGAAAGCACTTTTTTTTTTCTAATTCCTCCTCTCAGG
Organism: Piliocolobus tephrosceles; assembly: GCF_002776525.5. Classification (NCBI taxonomy): domain Eukaryota; kingdom Metazoa; phylum Chordata; class Mammalia; order Primates; family Cercopithecidae; genus Piliocolobus; species Piliocolobus tephrosceles. The sequence goes on along the minus strand of NC_045434.1, from coordinate 42,802,410 downwards.
GTTGGCAGTGTTTTGTAATTTGTGGCACCTTTCTCTAATTTGCACAAAGGCTCTAAATGTGCTACCAAAGTCCAATTTAGTTGCTTACCTGGACATGCTTGTACATTGCACCTGGTCACCTGAGTAGTGTCTCCAGGACAGGGACGGCCACCTTTAGCTGGCACAGGGTGGTCACACAGCCGCTTCCGAGTCTTCTCACCTCCTCCACAGGAGGCAGAGCACTGGCTCCAACTATGCCAGCTTCCCCAGCTTCCATCTACTGTGAACAAGAATGGAATGGTCACTGTTAACAAATTGGCTTCAAAATCTACACTTGGGGTGCTCCTGCCTATCCAACTTTCATTTTAAGATCTGGAGGAATAGGGCTGCTACAATGAGCACTAAATTAAATGCTTTACTTATTCAACTGCCAGAAATCAAGAGACTCACCAGGACACATGTCAGTGTTGCACCTCTGGATCTGGGAGTCTGGTCCCCCACAAGTTCTTCCCCCATTGGAGGGACGAGGGTTGTCACATGTGCGGTACCGCCGCATCTGCCCTCCATTACACGTCCGGCTGCATGTTCCCCAGCCACTCCAAGGACTCCAGTTACCATGGGCTACAAGACAGAATAATCTGAGATGAAAACAGAGCCCCTAAAATGAGAAGTGGTCAACAATGACATTCATCCAAAAAGTATTAAAGTCTCTTCTCAGCACCTGAAACAAAACATACAAGTCTATAAATAGGCAACTTCCCAAGGAAGACAGTTTAGCTTCAGTTTTGGCTAGAAACTGTGTATACATTCCTGTATTTGTGTGATTCCATTTAACAGATATTTACTGAGTCTTAAAATATTCCAGGAGCTGGAGGGTATAAATGAGACAGGGTCTCTGCTTTTGATGAGCCAAGGCTTGTAAAATTCAGGATACAATGTAACTCGGATTTCCAGATATCAAATTGCTGCAAAGGTCTAAAAATCCAGCTTGATGACTGAATTAAGGCAGAGAGCTGCCTGCTTGCCTTCATAAAAGACTCGTAAGCATCATGAAGAGTTAGCATGCAGAGGTGCTCTCATTCTTATACTCTAGGGCTACTCCTATACAGAGCAAGTGAAATAGGACACAGCTCCTGTCCCTATGAATCGAAAACATCTATGGTATTACACAGACACGACAGCAACCTTATAACATTCTGACATCCCAAACCAAAGGCTGAAGAACCAAGTAACAGAATATTACAACTTTAAGGAATTAAGGTCATAATGAAACTTTATGAAAGTATAATGTTGACTCACTATTTCCAACACTCACTTGGGCAAGGGTCACTATTGCAAAAATCACTCTGGACATCACTCCCTTCACATTTTCTTCCTCCATACTGGGGCACAGGGTCGGAGCAGTCCCTTGTTCTCTGTCTGGCGCCTCCTCCACACGACACAGAACAGGCACTCCAACTGGCCCAAGTCGCCCACTTGCCATCAACTGGAATAAGGGAAAAATGTACATGCTTTCTTACTACCTAGAAACCATCATGTTACACTCTGGGCATTGTTAGCTTGAGAGATGTACTTGTGGGCACAGTTAGAATGGGATAGATTCTTGTTGACATACTACCTTGATAAGATAGGTAGATATTAATTTGTTAAAGGTATAAACAGTGTATTTCTCTTACTTGGACAATGTCTTTCATTGCACACTTGCATCTGCGTTTCTGCTCCATCACAGTAGGACCCACCCAGTGCTGGTGGTGGGTTATTACAAAGTCTTGCTCTTGTCTGAGCACCTTTCCCACAACTTCCACTGCATGTTCCCCAAGGCTGCCAAGTGCTCCATGCTCCATGAACTACAAATGCCCCAGAAGACAGTTTCAAATCACAGAACCATGCTTGTTTGAAACCAAAATTATATAAATAAACTCAGTAATGAGCTAATTAGCCCACAATCTAAGAGAATTGAAACTGAACCAAACAAAACATAACAAATGATGATCTTTCTCCTTCTGGTTAGATTTTCAGAGGAATTTGTATCTATAGGGAAATTCAGAAGGCTTATCTGATGCCAAAATAAATGCTTAAAATCACCCAAAGGAGCTATTTTATTACAATTAAATTTACTCAAACTACCATATATAAATACAGTCTGAGTGTTTAAACCATAGCTAAGTATTTGTCTGTGCTCTTTGCTCTGGAGAAAGTGGAAAGAACTGGGAGCTTGGGAACAAGGCTGTATAACAGATTGAGATGTGGTTATGGATAATACAAATATTTCCACAAAGATAATTTGGACCCTAGACAGCGAGACCACATCCTTAAGCCTGATTCAGCTTCATATCTACATATGTACTTGGATTTTTCAACAACATGATGATTTGCACAGCTGTAATTCTTTGGAAAACTTTCTCCATTACATGTGTTCATGAATTAAAGTTCTGAATAACATACTAACCTGCTTCCTAAACAACATAAAAAGCTGACCAGTAGTTTCCAAGGAGTGATATTAGGGCCTTCCTTTTGGTAACTAACACATTACACCATTGGATCACAGAGTGAAACAACCTTATGTTTTACCAGGTACATGGACTGAGATTCAACATTATGGCTTTCCTTATATACAAGTGAATACTAGGTCATATTTTTGTTTTCAGGAAACTTTCTAGATATGGAGCTCATAAAGTATGTCTCGTGGTCACTTGGTTTAACCAAAATATGAGCAAAAATAAGAGCTTCAAAGACTAAGTGTAAATATTCTCCAGAACAAGTTGAAAACCACGTAATGAAACTCATTTGTCTGCTTTGGTTAGAAAAATATTTTAAAATGCATGTTACTGTTTCTTATAATTAACGGGTTTCTGACTGAGTTGACTAATTATCCTTGTGCTTTGTAGACAAAAACATAGTCACACAAATCTATTTTAGCCAAGAAGAATTTGCACTAAAAAGTATTTGGCTAAACCTCAGAGGAAAGAAGAAAGCCTTTAAATATATGGCAGATATTCAAAACTACTTCTGTATTAATTCAGGCTGTGGATGCTCATAGCCCTCAAATATAGACTATATGATTTCAAAAATTCTGGGGTTCCAACTATTTTAATACATTTTATTTTCAAGACTGTTGGTTAACAAAAGTCCCAACTTCTTATACTATAATGCCATTTAATATAGATGCATTTTTAATTGGAGGGCTAACAATTGGGTAACATTTATTCATTTCTGTGTCATTTCTATTACATATAATTACAGACAATAAAAAAGACTTTTTTATTTTTATTTTTTAACCAATATGGAAAATCCTAACTAGAATTGGACTTCATGACACAAAATGTTGTAGAGTTCAAGTGTTTCTTTTATAAGAATGGAATGACAGCAAGAAAAAAGGAAGAATGATAACATAAACCGGAGAAGGCATAAAACATCATGCTATCTAGATGACGCAAAAAAAACAAGAACTAAAAACACAAATATCATTTGACCCTGCAATCCCACTATTGGGCATATGCCCAAAGCAATATAAATTGTTCTGCCATAAAGACACATGCACGTGTGTGTTCATTAAGCACTATTTACAATAGTAAAGACAGAAGCAACCAAAACACCAAACAACAGTAGACTGGATAAAGAAAATGTGGCACATATACACCATGGAATACTATGTAGCCATAAAAAAGAATGAGATCACATCCTTTGCAGGAACAGGGATGGAACTAGAGGTCAGTATCCTTGGCAAAGTAACTCAGGAACAGAAAACCAAATAGCACATGTTCTTACTTACAAATGGGAGCTAAATAATGAGAACACATGGCAGAAAGAGGGGAACAACAAACACTGGGGCCTACTTGAGGGAGGAGGGTGGAAGGAGGAAGAGGTTTAGAAAAATAAACTGTTGGATACTATGCTTAGTACCCAGGTGACAAAATAATCTGTACATCAAATCCCTGAGTCATAAGTTCACCTATATAACAAACCTGAACATGTACCTCTGAAACTAAAATGAAAGTTAAAATATGAAAAAAAAAAAAAAAAAAAAAAACTACAGAGGGATTAGTAGGTAAGAAACATGCAAAATCTTATAACTGAATTTGTTACACTATGTTGCAGTTTTAATTATGGAAGGGTAGAGGAGCACAATGCTAGGGGCGGGGTCTCCAGGCAGACACTCTGGGCCTGAATAACTATTCTGCCCTTAGAGGCCATGCAATCCTGACAAGTGACTTGGCTTCTGTGTGCCTAGTTTCATCATCTGCAATATGCAAATAATAAAAGATAATTTATTAGAGTTGAGGTGAGCAATGAATTTGTAGAAGAAAAGTGCTTGGAACAGTACAGGACACATAGTAAATCCTACATAAAAGTGTAAGCTAGGAGCTATGATGAGCTTTGTTCAAAGTTCTCAACAATTTTCAGACAGACACTTGAAAAAATGCTCATTCTTTAATCTGTAGCTCTATATGTATTTTAATGACAATGATTCTCAAATGTCAGGATAGGCCATCCCCAAATATATCAATCTTTAAAAAAGATTTGCAGTTCAAAAACACTCTTCTAACTGGGGCAGGGAAAGTACAAAATAAGTTTGAAGTAACTATTTGTACCAGAAAGTAAGGAAATACTTAAAGAATCATGAGGACATCTCAAGAGAACACAGAAGCCAGCCGGGACAGGCCTTCCTCCACTAACCTATTCTAGGATAATGTGAACATCACAATAAATAATGACAGTGTATGATAAACCAGGGGTCCTCAATCCCATGGGCCATGGATCGCTTGGCAAGTGAGCAAAGCTTCATCTGTATTTACAGCTACCACCCACTGCTAACATTACCATGAACTCCGTCTCCTGTCAGATCAGCAGTGGCATTAGAGTCTCATAGGAGCATGAACCCTATTGTGAACTGTGCATATGAGGGATCCATGTTGTGTGCTCCTTATGAGAATCTAATGCCTGATAATCTGTCACTGTCCCCCATCAACCCCGGAAAGGACCTTCTAGTTGCAGTAAAACAAGCTCAGGGCTTCCACTGATTCTACATTATGGTGAGTTGTATAATTATTTCATTGTATATAAAATCCACAATAAATATAATGTGCTTGAATAATCCTGAAGCCATCCCCCCCAACCCTTGATCTGTAGAAAAATTGTCTTCCACAAAACCAGTCCCTGGTGCCAAAAAGGTTGGGTTCCACTGTGATAACCCATTGAATAATACCTGAGTCCTTATTGATATAAATCAAAAAGTAAAGAAACGAGAAAGTTCTTGACAGAGGTCAGTAACAGATATGGAAGATAATGATGGAGTTAGAAAATAGCTATTTTGCAAAAATCCCAGTAATAACTGATTCAAGCAGAAACCAGAAGTGGATGCTAAAACTAGTGGGTGAAAGGTTGATAAGATGTTTATATAGTCTCCAAGTTTCCCTACAAAATACTTAGAAGTAAAAATAGTAACTATGCAATGACAGACACCACCTTAAACAAGTAAAGAAAGGTAAAACCACCAGTATGGGACAAACTGACATTATGTGCCTTCTGAAATGATGCACTGAGAAGGACACAAAATCACTTCCGTAGTGTTCCTGCCAAAATGCAAAACCTACATGTAATCATGAGGAAATGTTAGGCAAATCCAAATTGAATTGTCTTCTCTAAAATGGTTGGCCTGTACATTAAAAAATATCAAGTTCTAGGGGTGTGCCCAAGATGGCTGAATAGGAACAGCTCCAGCCTCCAACTCCCAGCGTGAGCGACACAGAAGACGGGTGATTTCTGCATTTTCAGCTGAGGTACTGGGTTCATCTCAGTGGGTCTTGTTGGACGGTTGACGCTGGTCTGCGGGTACAGCCCGACCAGTGAGAGCTGAAGCAGGGTGAGGCATTGCCTTACCTGGGAAGCACAAGGGTGAAGGGAATTCCTTTTTCTAGCCAAAGGAAATTGAGACACACAACATCTGGAAAATCAGGTAACTCTCACCCTAATACTATGCTTTACCAAGGGTCTTAGCAAACGGCACACCAGGAGATTATATCCCACACCTGGCCCAGAGGGTGCCACGCCCACGGAGCCTCCCTCATTGCTAGCATAGCAGTCTGAGATCTAACTGCAAGGTGGCAGCGAGGCCGGGGGAGGGGCGCCTGCCATTGCTGAGGCTTAAGTAGATAAAGCCACTGGGAAGCTCGAATTGGGTGGAGCCCACCACAGCTCAAGGAGGCTGGCGTGCCTCTGTAGACTCCTCTAGGGACAGGTCATAGCTAAACAAAAAGCAGCAGAAACCTCGGCAGAAGTAAATTCCCCCATCTGACAGCTTTGAAGAGAGCAGTGGATCTCACAAACGGAGGTTGAGATCTGAGAACAACTGACAGACTGCCTGCTCAAGTGGGTCCCTGACCCCTGAGTAGCCTAACAGGGAGACATCCCCAACTAGGTGCAGACCAACACCTCACAACTCACACAGCGGGGTACACACATGAGACGAAGCTTCCAGAGCAAGAATCAGACAGCAACACTTGCTGTTCGGCAATATTCTATCTTCTGCCATCTCCACTGCTGATACCCAGGCAAACGGGGTCTGGAGTGGACCTCACGCAAACTCCAGCAGAACTGCAGCTGAAGGTCCTGACTGTTAGAAGGAAAACTAACAAACAGAAAGGGCACCCACACCAAAACCCCACCAGTACGTCACCATCATCAAAGACCAAAGGCAGATAAAACCACAAAGATGGGGAAAAAGCAGTGCAGAAAAGCTGGATATTCAAAAAATCAGAGTGCATCTCCCCCTCCAAAGGAATGCAGCTCATCGCCAGCAATGGAACAAAGCTGGACAGAGAATGACTTTAACGAGTCGAGAGAAGAAGGTTTCAGTAGATCCAACTTCTCAGAGCTAAAGGAGGAACTACGTAACCAGTGCAAAGAAACTCAAAACCTTGAAAAAAGAATGGATGAATGGATAACTAGAATAACCAATGTAGAGATGTCCTTAAAAGAACTGACAGAGATGAAAGCCATAACATGAGAACCACGTGACAAATGCACAAGCTTCAGTAACCGACTCGATCATCTGGAAGAAAGAGTATCAGCGCTTGAAGATCAAGTGAATGAAATGAAGCAAGAAGAGACGTGTACAGAAAAAAGTAAAAATAAATGAACAAAGCCTCCAAGATACATGGGATTATGTGAAAAGACCAAATCTATGTCTGATTGGTGTGCCTGAAAGTGACGGGCAAAATCGAACCAAGTTGGAAAACACTCTGCAGGATATCATCCTGGAGAACTTCCCCAACCTAGTAAGGCAGGCCAACATTCAAATTCAGGAAATGCAGAGAATGCCACAAACATACTCCTCGAGAAGAGCAACTCCAAGACATATAATTGTCAGATTCACCAAAGTTGAAATGAAGGAAAAAATGTTAAGGGCAGCCAGAGAGAAAGGTCGGGTAACCCACAAAGGAAAGCCCATCAGACTAACAGCAGATCTCTCGGCAGAAACTCTCCAAGCCACAAAAGAGTGGGGGCCGATATTCAACATTTTTAAAGAAAATAATTTTCAACCCAGAATTTCATATCCAGCCAAACTAAGTTTCATAAGTGAAGGAGAAATAAAATCCTTTACAGATAAGCAAATGCTGAGAGATTTTGTCACCAGCAGGCCTGCCCTACAAGAGATCCTGAAGGAAGCACTAAACATGGAAAGGAACAACAGGTACCAGCCATTGCAAAAACATGTCAAAATGTAAAGTCCACCAATGCTAGGAAGAAACTGCATCAACTAGCGAGCAAAATAACCAGCTAATATCATAATGACAGGATCAAGTCACACATAACAATATTAACCTTAAATGTAAATGGACTAAATGGTCCAATTAAAAGACACAGACTGACAAACTGGATAAAGAGTCAAGACCCATCAGTTTGCTGTATTCAGGAGACCCACCTCACATGCAGAGACACACATAGGCTAAAAATAAAGGGATGGAGGAATATATACCAAGCAAATGGAAAACAAAACAAAAAAAAAGCAGGGGTTGCAATCCTAGTCTCTGATAAAACAGACATTAAACCATCAAAGATCAAAAGAGACAAAAAAGGCCATTACATAATGGTAAAGGGATCAATTCATCAGGAAGAGCTAACTATCCTAAATATATATGCACCCAATACAGGAGCACCCAGATTCATAAAGCAAGTCCTTAGAGACTCACAAAGAGACTTCAACTTACAATAATAACGGGAGACTTTAACACCTCACTGTCAACATTAGACAGATCAACAAGACAGAAAGTCAACAAGGATATCCAGGAACTGAACTCAACTCTGCACCAAGCAGACCTAATAGTCATCTACAGAACTCTCCACCCCATATGAACAGAATATACATTCTTCTCAGCACCACACTGCACTTATTCCAAAATTGACCACATAGTTAGAAGTAAAGCACTCCTCAGCAAATGTACAAGAACAGAAATTATAACAAACTGTCTCCCAGTCCACAGTGCAATCAAACTAGAGCTCAGGACTAAGAAACTCAATCAAAACTGCTCCTGAATGACTACTGGGTACCTAACGAAATGAAGGCAGAAATAAAGATGGTCTTTGAAACCAATGAGAACAAAGATACAACACACCAGAATCTCTGGGACATATTTAAAGCAGTGTGTAGAGGGAAATTTATAGCATTAAATACCCACAAGAGAAAGCAGGAAAGATCTAAAATTGACACCCTACTATCACAATTAAAAGAACTAGAGAAGCAAGAGCAAACACATTCAAAAGCTAGCAGAAGGCAAGAAATAACTAAGATCAGAGCAGAACTGAAGGAGATAGAGACACAAAAAAACCCTCCAAAAAAATCCATGAATCCAGGAGCTGGTTTTTTGAAAAGATCAACAAAATTGATAGACCACTAGCAAGACTAATAAAGAAGAAAAGAGAGAAGAATCAAATAGACGCAATAAAAAATGATAAAGGGGTTATCACCACCGACCCCACAGAAATACAAACTACCATCAGAGAATACTATAAACACCTCTATGCAAATCAACTAGAAAACCTAGAAGAAATGGACAATTTCCTGGATACTTACACTCTGCCAGGACTAAACCAGGAAGAAGTTGAATCCCTGAACAGACCAATAGCAGGCTCTGAAATTGAGGCAATAATTAATAGCCTACCAACCAAAAAAACTTCAGGACCAGACAGATTCACAGCCGAATTCTACCAGAGGTACAAGGAGGAGTTGGTATCATTCCTTCTGAAACTATTCCAATCAACAGAAAAAGAGGGAATCCTCCCTAACTCATTTTATGAGGCCAACATCATCCTGATACCAAAGCCTGACAGAGATACAACAAAAAGAATTTTAGACCAATATGCCTGATGAACATCGATGCAAAAGTCTTCAATAAAATACTGGCAAACTGAATCTAGCAGCACATAAAAAGCTTATCCACCATGATCAAGTGGGCTTCATCCCTAGGATGCAAGACTGGTTCAACATACGTAAATCAATAAATGTAATCCAGCATATAACCAGAACCAAAGACAAAAACCACATGATTATCTCAATAGATGCAGGAAAGTCCTTTGACAAAATTCAACAGCCTTTCATGATAAAAACTCTCAATAAATTTGGTATTGATGGAACGTATCTCAAAATAATAAGAGCTATTTATGACAAAACCACAGCCAATATCATACTGAATGGGCAAAAACTGGAAGCATTCCCTTTGAAAACTGGCACAAGACAGGGATGCCCTCTCTCACCACTCCTATTCAACATAGTGTTGGAAGTTCTGGCTAGGGCAATCAGGCAAGAGAAAGAAATCAAGGGTATTCAGTTAGGAAAAGAAGAAGTCAAATTGTCCCTGTTTGCAGATGATATGATTGTATATTTAGAAAACCCCGTTGTCTCAGCCCAAAATCTCCTTAAGCTAATAAGCAACTTCAGTAAAGTCTCAGGATACAAAATTAATGTGCAAATATCACAAGCATTCTTATACACCAGTAACAGACAAACAGCCAAATCATAAATGAACTCCCATTCACAATTGCTTCAAAGAGAATAAAATACCTAGGAATCCAGCTTATAAGGGATGTAAAGGACCTCTTCAAGGAGAACTACAAACCACTGCTCAGTGAAATCAAAGAGGACACAAACAAATGGAAGAACATTCCATGCTCATGGATAGGAAGAATCAATATTGTGAAAATGGCCATACTGCCCAAGGTTATTTATAGATTCAATGCCATCCCCATCAAGCTACCAATGACTTTCTTCACAGAATTGGAAAAAATTACTTTAAAGTTCATATGGAACCAAAAAAGACCCTGCATTGCCAAGACAATCCTAAGCCAAAAGAACAAAGCTGGAGGCATCACACTACCTGACTTCAAACTATACTACAAGGCTACAGTAACCAAAACAGCATGGTACTGGTACCAAAACAGAGATATAGACCAATGGAACAGAATAGAGCCCTCAGAAATAATACCACACATCTACAGCCATCTGACCTTTGACAACCCTGACAAAAACAAGAAATGGGGAAAGGATTCCCTATTTAATAAATGGTGCTGGGAAAATTGGCTAGCCATAAGTAGAAAGCTGAAACTGCATCCTTTCCTTACTCCTTATATGAAAATTAATTCAAGATGGATTAGAGACTTAAATGTTAGACCTAAAACCATAAAAACCCTAGAAGAAAACTTAGGTAATACCATTCAGGACATAGGCATGGGCAAGGACTTCATGTCGAAAACACCTAAAGCAACAGCAATAAAAGCCAGAATGGACAAATGGGATCTAATTAAACTAAAGAGCTTCTGCACAGCAGAAGAAACTACCATCAGAGTGAACAGGCAACCTTCAGAATGGGAGAAAATTTTTGCAATCTACTCATCTGACAAAGGGCTAATATCTAGAACCTACAAAGAACTGAATCAAATTTACAAGGAAAAACCCCATCAAAAAGTGGGCAAAGGATATGAACAAAGACTTCTCAAAAGAAGACATTCATACAGTCAACAGACACATGAAAAAATGCTCATCATCACTCGCCGTCAGAGAAATGCAAATCAAAACCACAATGAGATACCATCTCATACCAGTTAGAATGGCAGTCATTAAAAAATCAGGAAACAACAGGTGCTGGAGAGGATGTGGAGAAATAGGAACACTTTTACACTGTTGGTGGGACTGTAAACTAGTTCAACCATTGTGGAAAAACAGTGTGGCAATTCCTCAAAGATCTAGAACTAGAAATACCATTTGATCCAGCCATCCCATTACTGGGGATATACCCAAGGGATTATAAGTCATGCTGCTATAAAGACACATGCACACGTATGTTTATTGCGGCACTATTCACAATAGCACAGACTTGCAATCAACCCAAATGTCCATCAGTGACAGACTGGATTAAGAAATGTGGCACATACACACCATGGAATACTATGCAGCCATAAAAAAGGATGAGTTTGTGTCCTTTGTAGGTACATGGATGCAGCTGGAAACCGTTATTCTCAGCAAACTATCTCAAGAATAGAAAACCAAATACCACATGTTCTCACTCATAGGTGGGAATTGAACAATGAGATCACTTGGACACAGGAAGGGGAACATCACACACCGGGTCCTATTGTGGGGAAGGGGGAGAGATAGCATTAGGAGATATACCTAATGTAAATGATGAGTTAATGGGTGCAGCACAACAACATGGCTCATGTATACATATGTAACAAAGCTGCACGTTGTGCACATGTACCCTAGAACTTAAAGTATAATTAAAATAAATATATCAAGTTCATGAAAGGAAAAGACTGAGAAAATTTTCCAATTAAAAGAGACTAATGGGACACAACAAATAAGTACAAGTGTGATCCTGGATCGGATCTTGGAATGTGGGATAAAAGAGTTATAAATGATATTACTGGGACAACTGGCAAAATCCGAATATGGCCTGTGGATTAGATAATGAAATGAGATAACAGTAGTATCAATGTTAAATTTCCCAATTTTGATCACTGTACTATGTTCATGAAAGAGAATGTCCTTGTTTCAGGAAATACACAAAATTTCACCTAGATAGTGTTATATAGAAATTATCTGTACTCTTCTTGCAACTCTTTTGTAAATTCAACATTGTTAGAAATGAATTGTACCAAAAGCAAGTATCTTCTGCCCCTGAGATTTTCACGTACCTCCTGGATGAGAAAGGCTATCTTAGGCTGGTGTCCATTTTGCAGTGGTGAGCTGAGAAATGTTTAACAACCAGCTCTCTAGGGGTGAGAAGGGAAACTTGTAGCATCGCTAATTTTTGTGGTATAGATACTCCTACTACAGCTGATACTTACCTACCAATATGGCGTCACTAAATTTTCATACATGCTCTTATCGGGAAGAAATACATGCTTTCATTGAATGGCTCTAGGACACCACCAACACTGTGCTCAAAAAATAGCCAAATTCAATTGGTTTAGGGGCTAGGGGAAATAACTAGAGAACGCCTTTTAAAAAAATACGAGCCAATATAATAGTGAACAAAACAACAGCAAGTAAGCAAACAGACAGTAGTAAGCAAAGAGTTACTCAACATGAAGAGAAAAGACTGGTTTTTAGGATATTTACAAATATCATTTAGTTATTCTATAGTTATTATAGATGACAAATTACACAAAATTGCTGAATCAAGTATTTCCTGCTCTTTTAAGTTTAGAACATAATGTTATTACAACCAGCTTTTAAATTCTTTAAGACTAAAATAAATGGCTTCTCATTTATTTTAAGATTTCAGGACAATACTTCGTTTTTGTAATGTAATCAAAGTTCCGAATTGCAAATCCAGATACCTACAATTTAAATAAGCTTGGTAATTAGATCAACCTGAGTTCAAAACTTTGATTCACTTTTTATTAGCTATCTGTCCTTAGTGAATCACTGAACATTATTTTCTAAATCTTTCCTCATCTGCACAATAGGATGCAATACCCAATGTAGTGAATACCTGTCCTGCTTTGGTTTGTCACTATTTATTTTTCTGACATTCCAGCTAAGATTATCTCTCCAAGTTGTACTCCGTCATTTCAAGTCTCTGAGTTTTTTGGGTATGCCGATCAAAACTGGAAAGATACTGTTTATTATTTTAACTCTAGCAACTAGAACAGTGTCTTGATGACAAAGTAAGAGCTCAATAAATATTTGTTGGATGAATGAATAAATAAATGAACAGCTCCTCTACTTTGCATGATTTCTTTCTCTGCCCCTCTTTACACTAGGTAGACAGTTCACCCAAGCTGGCTATTAGAATACCCTGGACTCACTTGAGTTCAGGGGTAAGCATGTGACCCGAACAAAAGCAAACAGGGTTCCTTCCCAGGGACTGATAGGAATTCTGAGAGACAAGGGAGCTCTTTTTCTCTGAGGCCTCACTTAGATTATATGGCCCCTGTGACCCAGTAGCTGTCAGCAGTCATTGTTTCCACTGCATGAAAAGAGTTTAATAGAGAATAAAGCCAAAGAGAGGAAAGCAGAGATGAGAGATGGAAAACATGCTAGTAAAAGCACTCTCCAAATCCTTGGATTCAATTACACCTGAAAAGTTTTCTACTTAGACTTAAGTTTGATTTGTTAATTTACTCGGAAAGAGTGCTAAAACACAAAATCAATAACAATATGCAATATTAACAATATAAAGCACTTAGCATGGTTCCTATTGTATGGTAAGTATTTAGTGAATGACAGCGATTTACCCCTCACCAGTTGTGTGTTTCTGGGCGAGTCTTTTACCTCTCTAGGGTTCATTTTCCTCACCTCAAAATGGATGGCTGGATTAGATGTTACTTTATGACCTTGTAAATACTTACGTTTTCTTTACATGAGTGAGAAATACACTCCAGTTTGGACCTTTTCTTCATGTTCAATTAAAGCAGGTATTTTGCTTAATATCAATGAATGCCATACTTTTACAAGTTTCTCCATGAAAGAGAACTAAGAATATAGTGAATGAACATATTCTCAAGGGTAGAGGCCATAACATCTTTTTACAATGAAGAAGAAAAGGCAAATGTAATTTTTTCCTAGGAGTTAAGATAGAAAAGTTTTGTTTATCCTAGTATTATCGGTGGGTTCTCACCTGGGCAAGGCCTAATGTTGCACATAATTATTTCCACAGCATTCCCTTCACATGGCCACCCACCATGCTGAGCTGATGGATTATTGCAAGTCCTGGTCCTGGTTCGGTTGCCACGTCCACAGCTCCTTGTGCATTCTTCCCAAGGACTCCATTCCGACCAGCTACCATCCACTATACAAAGGTGAACCATTACACCATGAGGTATATTTCAATCGGGAGTACTCACACTGGGGCAATCCATAGGTAAAAAACAGAAATGAAGGTCTATTAAACACATGCCTATCAGTTAAATAAGGAGATGTACCTGGACATGGCTTATTTTGACAGTTTCGCATTTCCAAATCTGAACCTTGGCAGGGCTTCCCACCATTGGCTGGAAGGGGCTGGTTGCACAGACGACTCCTCTTTTGGATGCCTTTTCCACAGGTGACACTGCAGGCTCTCCATGCAGACCACTGGGAAAATCCACCATGAACTGCAAGTAAAACATTGTCCTTTGTCTTAGCTTTGCAAATAAAATATTGTAAAGGAGATTTCATTTAAGATATGCGCTGGTTACAGAGCTAAATATATAGTTGTTGAGAAATAGCTTATGAAATCTCTCCTTTAAGGTAAAATTAAAATCCAACAGAGAAGAACTTTTGTTAGCTAGAGTTTCTTCTCAGATCTCATCCTCACTCACTTCCACATGGCTGCTGGAAGAGTTAAGAGACCAACGAGTTTACAAACTGCTTACCTTTTGGACATAAGTCATTCTTTAAAGCAGAAACATGTACATTGATTTCTGAGAATAGATTTGACTTAGTTGTGAATCAGAAATTTAGTTTGGGATTTTAAATTAAAACTTTGACATTTTAAAGCTCTAAAATATGTATTGGTTTAGGCCCTTCTATCTGTAAATTTTGATGATTTTGTCCTCTCCCCATCACCTAAAAGTATCTTAAGGTGACAGGCGACTTGGACTAAAGTGCTTAATAATTTCCAGGATTTGAGTCACCCCAGGTACTGTTTACTATGAATATTCCTCTGATCACACTCACCCTGGACTATGACTGGCACTCTGACAAGGACAGAACCCATTAAGTTTCGAGCAACACATTCAAATTCAGAGGTATCGTCTTTCTGAGCATCAGCAATATATAACGAGTTGTTGGACAACACGTTAACCCGGTCATCCCAGGAAATAGAGTGCCCTTGACGGGACCATGTAATGGTTGGTTGAGGCTCTCCAGTTGCCTGACAATTCAATATGACTTTGCCACCAGCATTAATAACAGTTTCCACTGGCTCAAGAGTGATAATAGGAGGACCTATGGAAAAAAAGCACATAGTGTCTCAGTTTTTGTGGAGTTATAACATTTTTTATCATGTATTATACAGTAACATTATTTTGAAAAGAGTGGTTGATTTGTTTATAAAACACTGTTGCTTCCCAACTAAGATTGTAGACTATAATTGCCATTGACACAATTTTCATAATTCTTTTTTATTTAGTAAATGTCAAAAATTTAAAATTCCTGAGCAGATTAGCCTAGAGCATGGGCTCTAGAGTTATGTTTCCCGGATTCAAATTCTGTGTCTGCTCCTTACTGCCTCTCTAAGCCCCGTGTCCTTAAAAATGGTGCCTACTTCAGAGGATTCCTGTTAGACTCAACAAGAGGATGTGACTACAACTTTTGCATACAGTACTCTTAGTTACTATTGTTACTTTTGTCTGTGTTTTATATGGTGAATATTCACTTTTTTCTTTTGATCATTTTTGAGGTAAAGAGTCATTAACTCTTTTTTTTTTTTTTTTTTTTTTTTTTTTTTTTAGCCAGAGTCTCCCTTTGTCACCTAGGGAGTGCAGTGGCATAATCTTGACTCCCTGCAACCTCTGCCCCCGGGATTCAAGCAATTCTGTTGCCTCAGCCTCCTGAGTAGCTGGGACTACAGGCGCCCGCCACCACGCCTGGCTAATTAACTCATTCTGTTATCACTGGCCATCATTCATTTATTCAGTAAACATGTACTGAAAGCCTGCTATTTGCCAGCATTGGGCTGGGTGCTAAGAGTATATAGAGAAAAGATATTCTTTCTAGTCTCCAGGAGCTCATAGGACCACTGATAAGATAGACTTGTGCTATAGCATACCTATAGAATTAATGTGTACTAACATGGGAGCATAAACAACAGTAACAATATATCAAACAAAAGCATGCCACTGGAAATGGAGAGGAAAAGGAAGACATATCCAAGAATTATTAAGAAAGCAGAAATGATAGAACTTTGTTACGGACTGGTATGGGTTAAAGAGAAGAAATGATGACTACAGGGTTTTGATTTGGAGAATATGGTATATTTGGGCAATGCAATAGCGTACACCAGAAGAACAGATTTGTGGATAGGGAGTAAGGAATGATAATTTGCATCCATTTATGACTATTGAGCTTGAGGTATCTGTAAGACATTCATATAGAGATGTCTACGTAACAGGGATATTCATATCTAGAGCTCAGAATAAAGATGAGCAAGAAATATATATGTGTGAGTCTTTCATAGTGAATAAGATTGTTTCAGAAGAGAGTCTAAAATGAGAAGAAGGCCAAAGACAGAAACAATTGCAACAGCATTATTTAAGAGATGGACAGAAGCAAGCTTATAAATGATACTCAGAACCAATCACTGAGGTAGGAAGAAAATCAGGAGAAAAATGGTATTCTGGTAATAGTGAATAGTGAATAAGATTGCTTCAGAAGAGTGTCTAAAATGAGAAGAGGGCCAAAGACAGAAACAATTGCAACAGCATTATTTAAGAGGTGGACAGAAGACAAGCTTATAAATGATACTCAGAACCAATCACTGAGGTAGGAAGAAAATCAGGAGAAAAAGGATACTCTGGTAACCAAAAAGGAAGGAGGGAGATGTTAACAGTGTCTACAGTGAATGACAGTGGTTCCAGTAAAGCCCTTGGAAAGATTGTAAAAGGAACTGCATGCAACTGCTGGCAGAATGTTTGTCTATATTGGTCTACAGTCCCAAGAAAGATAGAATATGAAAGACTTCATTGGGAAGAAGAGACTTGAACTGGATTTTCAAAAATAAGTAAGTAAGGTTATTTGAACAGAGAGGAGAGGGGAGAACACTTGGAGAGAAAGACACAACATGGAGATGGATTTAGCTCTTTTACTTTTTCAAGACAATGAACGAATAGAAAGGATGGTTCACCCTGAAGAGTCACAGCATACAGGTTTTAAACATTGGTTCAAATCTTAAAATAAGAAAGGTTCTCATTTAAATAAGAAAGCAAAGGGGGCAGCATATACATTCTTGAGAAGGATCATGGTGGGATGAGAGCGGTGTTTTAGTGACATTGAACTGAAAGGTGGAATGATTTGTTCAGTGAGTGATAATATCTGATAATTCAAGGTGGTGGCTGCATACTTTAGACTGAGAAGTGTATCTAGAATAAATAGAATACAAATAAGACAAAAATAGAATAAAAACGTGTTTTGTTGTGATATTAACACGTTAGTTTTTTCTGCAAAGGTATCAGTGACATGTTGTCTTTTAAAAAAGTAATTACTTCACCTGAGGTTTGACTCTCTTAGCAAGTGTCATGTAAAGCATTATTCTGACTTATGCTCATCACCCTACACAATGCCTTCTAACTAACGTTTTTATTAACCTCACTCCAGAAACTTTCAGGGCCAGTGCCTTTATTTCTCTCCTAGTTTCCGGATTACATTATGTATTCAATAAACTGTTGTTGCATAAAGTAAATACTTCAGGTTTATCCCTCCACACTAAGTGACAATGTGACTAAATAAGCTTGTCTGCTCATATCAAAATGGCCAAAGTATCAAATAAACTCAGAACTTTAATTTAGATACCATATTTGAACATTCCCAATTGCATATAAAGCTATAAATTAATACAATAAAATTCCACATGTACAAACTTCGATTGAATTAATTCCATCATTCACATAATAATTATGAACACTTTAAATAATAATATAGCTTCTGGTACTTTAATCCTAATTTGAACCAAATTATATTTTTGACTACTTAATATGCCTCACTTACTAAAATGAATTTATTGTCGGTATGTGCAGATGAGCTGCTCTCGTGTAGCTTTTCTTAAACTGGGTCAGTGCTATTGTGTAGTGTCCCACCTACATTCACTCAACATTTATTTGGAAAATGTGGCATATTATATTCTCCCTTTGTTGGGCCATAATTCACATCAACATATTAACATTTCTAGAAAATTTGCAGTAAAGAAATTTGTTATGCCTAAGGAGGGCTGAGCACATAGTAACTGTTCTTTATATATTTAATAAATAAAAGAACTCTATTTAATTCATTTTTTCTCAGAATTGTTTGAACATAGAACGCTATTTTTTCCTAATGACATCCCATGTTATCATTTGATAGACATGTTCTTTAGTGAAACATTGTATTAGATATTATCATCTATTCGATGTCTTACAGAATTATTTAGTTTGGCAAACAGCTAACTAATCTAGAGCATCTCTCAATAGTGATGAAGAAAATGTAAACTCATCCTGTTACATACTGAGCCTAGTCACAAAATGACTTGAAGTTCTTGCTTAAATTCTCAACCCAATGACATTGTCTTAGGGTCAGCCCCTTAAGTGGTTCTGTAAACTCTCCAGTGGGCCATTGGAGTATTCTATGTTTATCCAATTATGGATACTCTGTTTTCCAATGACTCTTACTAAAGGGCTTCCTGATGAGCATGAGGATCTCACCCAGAACGTTTAGTTATTTCATGAAAGAGTACAGCCATCAAACTGGAGCACTTTTGAGCTCCTTTACAGTAGTCTTTATTTTTAATAAATATCTTAAAATGCCATAAATGGCAATCTTTTTAAGCATGTTGGAATAACTGGTGAATTGTAAGAAGGGGCACCCCATTGAATGTGTCGTAATAAAAAAGCTCTGCCACCAATCAATTGCAATCTTATACTACATATGTTAGATAAAATACAGAAAAATATCTCTGTGTTATCAGTTCTATATTTGATGACAACTGCTCCATCAGCAGCAGCAAACTAAATTAGACACACTCTGAGAGCTACCACTAATGAACTTGCTATAGAGTTAAAGAAAATAAACATTCTGTATTAGGTAATATTTTCTAAATCAAGTGTTTAATTAGTTTCATTAAGCAACTTACTTTGCAGAGTCAGACTCATACTGCGCTCCACCACCCCAGCTTCATTGGTAGCTACACATGTATAGTCACCGGCATCTTCATTCTATGGAAACAAGCAGCATTTTTACAAAAATATGAGCCTCCAGAGCAGGGCAATCACTTTTTTCACCACATGCTAGTTTATTTGAAATTTCATTTTTGGGAAGGAATTTTAATGGAAATAAGAAAACCTACATATGTCTAACCTCTTAAATAGATTTAAAGGAGGAAGGAAGAGGAAGAGAAAGAGGAGGGCGAGGGGAGAAAACAAATTCCAAGCCTAAACTTTCTCAAAATAGTCTATCATTGATCTCCAGGAATACTAACTGGTAAGAAACCAAAGCAAAAATTACATTATTTTCTGATCATCTATCTGGAGTTACTTTATTAAAGAAAAATACTAATACTATACTTACAGATATCTTAAAAAGCGTTAAAATAATCAGGACAAATTAACAAATATTGAGTCCTTTCTAATGGGGATTATGAAAACTACATTCAGCTGGACCTCTGTCTAGGGAGTTTGAAGTTTAGGAGAGAAAGTGAAAAACTAATTTACTTATACTAATAAATCACAGACTGTAGGTCACATTATATACACATATGTATGTGTCTGTGTGTAAATTTATGTAGGACTGCACTAAATAAATTTCAATTTGGTGACTAGAGGCACAGATTTCGCTGTCTTGTGAATGGAAGAATTCAGGTCTCCTTAACAAACAGTAAGTCAATAAAGGGGAGCTGATTTGCAGGTAGTAGATTGGGAGAAGGAAAAATAAATGTTGGTTTAGATGTTTAATTTGAGGTTTCAGTGTATTATCCAAACAGAAGTTCCTAGTCAACAGCTGGAAATGGAACTTGGAAGAGTTTCAGCATTGGTGATACTACAGTTTTAGGAATCTTAGATTGCATGATGAAAGAAAGTTAGTATTAACATTGGTATTAGAAGTACCAAGGACTTCAGAAATAGTAATAGAGGAAAAAGGGAAAAGTGGTAATGAAGAAGGCTGAGCTGTATTAGTATTATGGCACATAAGGTAGAAATTCATAATAGAAGGAACAATCAACAAATGACATCTAATGTTGAAGTAAAATCAATGAGACTAAAAGACTGAGACTGGTCCACTGGATTGGGTAATTAGATAGTATATTTTAATTATTTCAATTACTTAAACAATGACAGCACATAAGTGGTCTCACCAAATGTGATTTAACAAATTCATGTGTATTCTAGTTTAAACATTTTGGGATAAAATATTTCACTTTGGGGTAATTCGACCCCAAAATTAGAATAATAACCAAAAGCACCACTCATTTTCTGAATTACTGAACTTTGGAAAAGCCTAACATAGTTATCAGCTTACTATGAAATCTACTCTATATGTAACTGTGTTTGTAATTCTTCAATTTCCTTGTCCTAAAACAGATCTGAGGAAGTTATCTCCAAATGTTAATTAGTAAGTCAATGATAAGGAACAAGGCAGCCAAATTATCCCACTGCACTTATTTGAAAGGGCTAAAATATCTATTTCAATCCTTGTTTCAGTTTTCTAAAAGAAGTTATTTGATTCAGATTTTATGATTTAAACAGGAATGTAAGAGAAATTTTTCCTATCTATGGCACTTACAGAGCGGTATTGGCTGTGGGGGTTTAAAGGTGCACCATTCATTCCAGTGTGACTTACAACAGTGCCATAGATGGCCAGGGAACCATTGCCCAGTTTCCGGATTCTGTGGCTGATTTCAATATCCACTCCCTTTCTATTCCACTGGATGGTTGGGGTGGGGTCTCCATTCACCTCACAATTCAGGATTGCATTCCCACCAAGTGGTTCAATCCAGTTAGAAGGATAATCACCTTTGAAGACTGGAGGTTCTGGAAAATAACATAAGACAGGTACAACGTAAAAGTAAGTGCTGATAATTTGTGATTTTTGATCTATTTGGAAAAATAATTTAGTAAAGAGGGGAGTAAAGCCACCTTAAAACCTCATGAATTTTCCAGAATCAAATCTTGCTAAATCACCAGATAATTTTGTCAATTTCAATATTCTAAGGGAATGATTCCACTTTGTGTGAAATGATCTCTTCACTTCTTACTTTTGAGTTGAATGCTCATAATTTTTTCCTCATGAATTTGTACATCTGTGAAATAGGACTGAGTGGATTTAAAACTACGAAGCAAAACCTGAGCCATTCATTATGAATGAATTATAAATTAAAAATGCAGTGCTTTTACCTACCTTTCACATAAACAAACCCAATTGCCTTCACAAAGCCAACGCTGTTCTCTGCAGTGCACACGTAAGTACCTGAATCCTCTTTTGACACTCTTTCAATAACAAGTTCACTGTGTCCATTTACACTGTCAAAGTGGGCTGAGGGAAACAAGAAACAACACAAATGCCTCTCAGGAACCTAGGAAAAATTTCACGACAGCTCCATATTTTGCACATTAGATTTATGAGTTGGTCAACAATTGAACCAAAGAGATGACATTGGAGAAGAGAGCCTTTTCCACAGATTTCTTCATCTGAGTTATTTACTATGTCTATAGACACTTGTTTGAAGAACAAAAAACAACAGAAGGAACAGGAAAAGAGAATGAAAACAAACATCTTTTAAAAATTAGGCTTAAAGTAAACCTTTCATCTAAATGTATTGCTTAAAGCTGGCTCATAGTCTGAGTTTCAAAAATATTTCATTCAGAAATATTACATTTTCCATTTCATTTATCTCACTACCACTTTCCCTCCCAAACAATTTACATCAAACACATGAAAACCTTTTCACCTTATAATTCAACTGACTTGGCAGGTCAAAGGGGAAAATTATGAAAACATACGCTAGTTAGGTAATAACAACAACATAGTCAGATTTGTAATAATTTAAACTTCTCTGTAAATCATAAATGGTGATTATATATTTACAAAGGCAGATATTAAAAATTTATGATAGTAATATTTATAACATAATGTGTAACATTTAGAAGAAAATATAAGGTAAATATGCTAATCCTAAAACAACTAAGGCTAAATAAAATTCTGACTAAACCAGTCCATATCTAAATACGCATGTTTACCTTGCATGCTCTCCCCATTCAAGTTTTTTTAAAAAAATCTTTTACTGCTGAATATTAAGTGGAAATTTAAGCTTTAAAAGTACATTTACATTACTGCACTTTCAGAAAACAATATTGATTAGATTGTTTAGTGTTTGTTTTTTCTTAGTGAGATGTATTGTTGTTATTAAGGTAATGCAGCTGATAAATTCCAGTCACTAACATAACTCTTTATAATAGAAAAAAAAAAAACCCTCGGCCGGGCGCGGTGGCTCAAGCCTGTAATCCCAGCACTTTGGGAGGCCGAGACGGGTGGATCACAAGGTCAGGAGATCGAGGCCATCCTGGCTAACACGGTGAAACTCCGTCTCTACTAAAAAAAATACAAAAAAACTAGCTGGGCGATGTGGCGGGCGCCTGGGAGCCTGGGCGACAGGGCGAGATTCCGTCTCAAAAAAAAAAAAAAACAAACAAACAAAAAAAAAAAAACCTCAAGCTTATTACTACTTTTCTAGCAAGACACCTAGTAAAAGCTAATCATGTAATACTTCAGAACTCAATGTTGGGATAGGACAATTTCTCAGTACTGACAAAGTCTTTATACTGATGACAAAGTCTAACAAATAAATAGATATTTGTTCACCCAGGGACGGGTACTCCTGGGTTCCAGACATGACCTTAACTTGTAGTATACACAGTGACTAGAAATTTTCCACATAAATTAATCTACACTATTATAGAGGTTGAGGCAAACAGAAGTAGAATTCTTCTCTGTAACCTTAAGTGAATCTTCAGGACTCCAACAGTGGCCATCTTAATCCATTGATCAGTGATGCAGGGGGTCCAGCTGTGATAAGTTTAGGCACCTATATAAACATAACTGCCTTCTCATGGGGTAGGGGGAATTATATTTAGGTTAAAAAATCTACTTATAACCTGCAATATATGTCCCTGTGATCAACTTACACTTCCAAAAGAAGGAACAAAACATATATATTGGGTAGAGGGTAAAATCCAAGCAGAGGGTAAAATCCAAGCAGAGGCACGCATTTTACAGAATTTAAAGCAATCAATTCTTGTTACTTTCCAATTAATTTTCACAGCTGGAGGAAATAGAGTTTGGTCTAGAGTTCTACATAGGTGTATTTATTCACTTCTTGAGAATTAAATGACCAACCTGGGATAATATTGTTATTGAAGGTCCATGTTAATTTGGGCAATGGAATACCAGTAGCTTTACAGCTTAATCGTAGCTGTTCTCCTTTATTTAATGACACGTCTCCAGGAAGTTCAGTAAAAGTGGGGAGAACATGTACAGTCAGGCTGACAGTGTATGTATCTTCACCTGCAGCATTGTTAGCAACACAGGTATAGAAGCCAGAATCCTCCAGCTAAAATAAAAGTAGCATTTAAAATTTCATAATCATCCATCATAGTACATAAAATACATCAAGTTGCATAGCTAGGCCCTCAAGAAACTCTCTTATCCAAAGACAATTTAAATCTTCATCTTTTAACCATCAGGTTAGCTTTTGCATAACATAATTTAAAATGTATGGAAGTTTAAATACAAGCCCATAATCATTCTACAGTGGTAAGATTTCAGAAAACTGTAGATTCTGTGGTTTACTGGATATCAAGTGTATAGCTGCTCTGCATTGCACAAATAAAGAGCAAATAATCCCAAAAGCTGACAGCATCTTGATAGCACAGTTGGCTGAGTAAGGTGCTATCAAAGACCACCAAAACTATCAGAGGAAATGGTAAGAGAAAGGGCACTATTACCTACAATTCTGAGGCTTCACTTGCTAAATTCAATGACCAGCTCTCATGACTCATCTTTCTTGATGCATTTGTAGCACCTGACACAATTACGAGTCCTTTCTATCTGAAACCACCTTTACATAGCTTTCAGGACACTATGCTTTCCTAGCTTCCCTCCTGTCTCACTGGTTGCTTCTCCAACTTTTTTGGGGGCTTCTCCTCAACATTAACATCTTAATGTTGGCATGTGAGAAGGCTCAGCCTCTGGTCCTCTTTTCTTCTGTATCTATCTGTACTCATTTTTTTTGGTGATCTCATACAGTGCTATGGCTTTAAATATAAACTTTATGCTGATGACTATCAGCATCTCTAACCCAAATACTGATACTTTCTTACAAACTCAAAGTCTGTGGAACTTCTTATTCTAAGTCTTTGCTCTGATGCCTGAGATACGTCTCACACTCATGCCCCAAAACTGAGCTCCCAATTCCTTCCAACGGCCCCTTCTTGTACTGCCTGTAGCCTTCACCATCGCAGCTGATGGCTATTTCACCCTTCCAATTGTTCATGCCTTCAGTCTCAAACATTTGAGTCATTCTTATTTTTTTTTTCCTCACACCCTACTTGCAATCTGTCAGAAAATGCTAGCTTCAAAGTATATGCAGAATCTTACTTCTTGCCTCTTCTCTGCTAACATCCTGCTTTGAGTTCTATCATTTCTCATCTGCCTCCAGACAGTCTTCCCAAGAGGTCTCACTAGTCCTGTCCTTGTCTCCCTACCTCTGATTCTCACCACAACAGCCAACATAACCCTTTAAAAATGTAAGGCATATAAAAACCTGCGGTGGATTCTGACTTAGAGTAAAAGGTAAAATTGTACAATGACCTGTAAGACCTGACGTGATTTGGCCTCCATTTATCACTGACGTCTTTCTCCTTTCATTCTTTCTTTGTTTTGCTTTCACTGGCTTCCTGTTTTTCAAATACACTGGACGTGTTTCCACCTCAAGTGCTTTGCTCCACCTATTTTTTTTTCCCCTGGTCTGCTCCTCCAGGGAGCAGACCAGGGGAAAAAATTTGCTTGGCTAATTCACTTCCTTCAAGTTTGGCTCAAATGTCACCTTCCCAGAGAGACCTTACTCTGACTACCCTATTTACAACTGTTATCTTCACTGCACCAACTCCTGAAACCCTTTACCCCTTTCTTATTTTTCATGCCATTTTTTTTTCTTCTGACATTATTATTTTTCATTTTTATTGTCTCCTTCCTCTACGTATAAACTCCATGAGGGCAAAGATCTTTGATTCTTTTGTTCGCTGATGTATTCCCAGTGCCTAAACCAGTGCTAGTTGCAGAAAAGGTGTTCGATACATATTTGTTGACTATTTGAATAGGAATATTCACCTATGAATATACATAAATACTTATGTTGACTATTAATGACTGCTTCTGATTGCATTGAGACACATAGACTTTTTTCCTTTTTAAAAAAATGTTTAACATTTTTTCCCCTTGAAGTACTAAAGAATTGAAAGTTATTTACTCTAGATACTTATCATTGCCCTGTAAGGTTAAGAGCAGAGAATATAGCAATGGTACTTAAAATTCCTGATAAACACATATTTCCACAAACATAATTTTAGAAGGAGGGCATTTGTGAGTTCCTATCATCTGTTAAATATTATTCAAGGGACATAAAATGAAATATGTGTGAAATTAATTTTGTGACCTGATTTTATAAGAACATATATTTTTAATTATTAAAGAATATATTTCCATGCTAAATTATTAAAAGTATGACAGCAAATTTATAATCTGGCTTAACGTATCTGTTCATGTCCATTAAACTTACCACAACGTTTTCTAAAATGAGTTCTCCATATGGTTCAGCAGTGTATTTTCCTAACAAGTTAGCTAAAAGAACATTGTCTTTTTTCCAGTTAATTGCTGGTGTGGGGATTCCGTCAGCTACGCATGGAAGAATGGCTTGCGAATTCTCATTGACCGTGTAGTGTCCTTCTGTGCGTCTGATCCTGGGTGGTACTATGAAGAGTTTAAAAAAGAGTCATCCAGGAAGCTGAGTTCAATAATGTCTTTATTCACAATAAAAATTAACACAAAAAAAACTCTCTTCATGGTAACTTTGCTAGAAATACTAAAAATGAAATATTACGATATTGATTTGCTTCCTGATATGAAAGAAATCAGTATTTTTGGTGCTAGCAAGAATCCTAATGTATTTGAACTTACTGAATATATTTACATTCAGTTTCTGAGCAAACGACAGAACTGGGTAGAAGATCTTTATATTTTATTTGGCTTCCTGACTTTTCCATCTTTGAGTTACTTCTGTTTATTGCAGTGAAGTAAAACAAACCAACAACAAAACCAAAAAATGCTTCTATGGTTGTGTAACTGCTATATTTGTCTCAGAGATACATTGTGAGGATGAACTAATAATAGTCACCAGAAAACACTATAAGACACCCAATATTGAATATCACAAAGTGCTGTAGAAAAAAATACTTATTGCAGTATTTTACATGTTACAATGAATACAAGTAAACCAGATCAAGACATTTAATTCAGTTTTTATACTGTCAGGAAATTTTCATAGTGACTTCATAACTCTGCACATTTGGTACATTATAGTACCAAATACTTCCTGTGACTCAAATTTTTTTTAACTAGAATTTAGGCAATATAGAGATGAACTGAATATTTTAGTGTAATAAAAAATACTTGACTGGACTTAGAACTAAGATGGTTACTTCTAAAGAAAAGACAAAAAGTATTAAGAATTCTTGGCTCAAAAGAAAAAATACACTCCCTTCCCAAAACAATGAATGTGGAATCATTCAAACAAATCAGTGAGAAGTGGACCCATCTTAATGACATTTTAAAGAGTGACAGGAGAACAGTTGACCTTAGCAAAAATAAAATTGCTATATAAACTTTAATTAGCTGCTTTCAGTTAAATTAACTGCTTTCAATTAAAATAGTTAATTTTTATCTTTTATGATATGATTAAATATACAAACATTATATAATAATAGATATAAACATAATTTGGAAAACACAAAAATTGATTTTGCTCAATGGTGCATCATAAATATTCATTTTTAATTAATTCATGCTCTATTTTCATTATCTTCTTTATCCTGATTTCCTTGGGTCGCTATTTGTCTTTTGTTAGGGGATACAAAGTTGCAGCATTAGTAGATTTACTTCAGTTCTTTCTGTTTCAAAATGAAAGAATTATGGCTATGACTTTGTGTTGATTTCAGCTTTGAGCACACACTGTACATTTTGATATGTCATGTCTTTATTTTCTAAATAATCTGAAAATAGAAAATTATTCTTTGACCTACTTTTTGGCTGGAAGAGTGTTTTTAAAGTCATCTGGGTTTGGGGTTTTGGCATTGAAAGTTCATGACAAATTTCTAGCTTTACTGCATGGTGGGTAGAAATTATGGTCTATCTTTTTGAAACTTATTAACAATTTTTTTGTTTAGGTCAATTTTGGTAAATTTTCTACAGACACTTGAAAAGAAGGAGTATTATTTATTTGAAGGCAAATGGATAGTGTATATTGATTAATTATGTTAACTGAAAGCAGGGGACTTATTTAGAAAACTCATAAAAGGTGATTTTTAATTTTGGCTAAATTATTCAACCAAAAATGTTTCCACTCAAAATTGTCTCTGTTATTCTGAAGTTACAGAAAATTAAAATGCACTTGAAAAATAAAACAGCTTTCACAAATTTCTGAAAAATGAAAAAGCAGAAACTCCTTATTATAATAATTACCTCTGAAAAGAGAGGTTGGAAGCAGTTTAATCTGCTATTGTTTCCTACCACTGATATTAACATGGATTCTATCCTTAGTCAAAATATACAATAAAAACAAAAATATTTCAATGCTGATTTTTCAATATTTTGTTGTCTTAATACAAAGGAAAGATATTTTTCTGTTATAAAAATGTATAGGTAAATATTTTGCCACTTTAATATAATGAATCAAATAGATCTCCTAATTCTCATTAGGGTCAAGTCATACAATGTAGGTCATATGGTGATTCGTTTTGAACCAAGATGACTTGAAGCTTGAAAAGTAAAGCAGAAAAGTCACAAAACACAAACGGACTCCTCATAAGTCAACTAATCACAATATGTGAGGGTACCAGCAACACATTAAAAATCCTGGCAATATTAATAAAATCTCTCTCACACACCTATGTGCACAAACACACATAAACACAGTCCACAGAAAACAGATTTGAAGTGTACCTACATACCACACCCCACCCCCCGCCCCCAACACACACTTTGGATTACTGAGTTTAAGAGTTTTTGACTTCTATCAGATTTGCTCTTGGTAGCCTTTTATCTTTGCCATGGTAGTGTAGCAGACAGAAATAATTCATGTTAAACAACCTACCATGGACGGTGAGCTTGGTGCTTGTGCTGCTTGATCCTGCTACATTGGCTGCCATGCAGGTGTAATGACCAGCATCACCAGACTGGGCAAATGCTATTTGCAGAGAGCCAGAGCTGAGGACGCGCTGGCGGATAGATTCCACAATTGCACGCCCATCTTTATGCCATATAATGTCAGGTGGTGGGACGCCATCTGCTTCACACGGTAACGTGATGGGCTTGTCCACAGCAATAACATATTCCTTTAGATGAGGGCTAATGACTGGAGGAACTAAAAGATACAAAAAATATAAAGTTCAAAGTTCATCTTAGAAGCGTGAGTGCACAAATTACATACTACAGTACTGCTCTAGCAAACATTGATAAGAAACACACCATATCATTAGAAAAGGAGCACTACACTTTTTCATGGGAACAAAAAAGTAATTGGGCACACTTCAGAAAACTAGTCCCTAGCTAACAAATAAATGTTAAGTGATAGTCGATTTTAGATGAGGAGATAAACATATAGTCATGAGGGCTTGCATGTCTAGAAAATTTAAGCTGTATCAACAAAAGTATTTTCTTTAACTTACATAAATTATGTGATTCACTTTAGGTATTTAAACTTCCAAAATGAACACCAAGTTTTGGAAAATATTTTGGAAAAAAATTAACTGCTCTGAATAGACTGTCTCCTTGCAAATACAAATGTAATGGCAAGCACAAATTCAACCAAATAATTTTGTTGCTATAAATAATATGATTATTCAGTTATTTCACATGCTTCTTTATAGTGATGCATTACAACTCAATAGAATATCCAGGCTAATAGCTAAGTGGTGATTAGCCTATTGTAAACACTTGGAAAGAAAATCCTTATTATGAGCCCTTTCAAAGGTTTCCAAATAAGTGGGAAGAGTTTTACCTATATAATGAAATAGAGTATCAAATAGAGGTTCATAGAAGTTCAAAATAGGATTAGATGCCTGTGTTTTCTTATACAAACAATGGCCAAAAAAATAAAATACACTAAACTTTCTTCATAAAAGTGATAGAAAAACCAGTAGGATAATACAAACTAAGAATGTTGAGAACTATGGGGGAACAGCAGCATAATCATTTTAGATATATAAATATTTGGTAGACATTGTTACAACCATCTTTGAATTGAAAAAAGAGATGAATTATTTAGGTACCTTGGACATTTAACTTGACTTTGCCCAAGGCTGTACCAGCCGGGTTCTGGGCCACACACATGTAAGTGCCAGCATCCTCTCGGACAGCTCTGGAGATCTGTAAGCTGCCACTAGGAAGAACTGCATGGTTTTTGCCTACATCACAGTTACAAAAGCAGAGTGAAAAAAACAAAACAAAACAAACAAACAAAAAAAACCTTTTCATTAAAAACAATCACGCTGATTTGAATTATAAAACACTGATGAGCTATGATTTTCTTGATAGAAACAGTGGTAGGTACCTGAAGTGATAACATTGATACCTTCTTTTTGCCAAGTAATGAAAGGACTGGGTGTCCCTGTTGCTTCACATGGTAATAGAATAGGATTGTTCAGAATGACTTGTAGTTCACTTGGTTGGGGCTGAATCACTGGAGGCTCTATAAGAAACCAATCAACAAATAGAAATAATAGCACTAGTTAATGGAAACCATGTCTATTATAGTAATGAGCTTAAAAATACCCAAATTCATAATTGTAAAATATTAGTGATTTGATTGTCCAAGAGAAAAGTGAATGCTGGCCACACTGTATTCTTTGAGTCTTGCTACAGTAGCCAGTTTCCGTTAGAAGAACTCCACTGGAAGACTAGAGTCAGGAACAGATTATAAAAATCCAAGAAGAAAAATTATTTTGGAGTTACTTTGAGTGGTTTGTCATTTGTGTGCCTTTTTTAGCCTATTAAAAATATCTACCAGGCTTTCATGTCCCCAAGATATTACTATGGTTCATAGCTCTAGACAGTACCACCTTTCAGAATAAATATGACCAGAAAAACCTCCCCAAACCCAGCAAACTTTGAATGAGTGAGTAAATAGCCTCCCATACCATGAACATGAAGGGTCACATGTCGATGTGCAGAACCAGCCGTATTCCTAGCCACACAAGTATATCTTCCAGCATGGTTTAATTGGGTGGCAAGTATTTCAATTGCTCCTAAAAAGGAAAAAAAAAAAAAAAAAAAGTTTCAATGTATACTGCATCTCAGCATTTTTTTAGTTCAGTAAAATTTGACTCTCTTTCGTGTGTTTTCTGCAACTAGCATGGTGGTGCTTGGCTTATATTCATACTTGTATCCCCTGAAGTGCCTAGCACAGTACTTAAATTATTACTAACAGCTTTATTGAGGCATAATTTACATACCATAAGAGTCACTCAATTAAATGCACAATTCAATGATTTTTAGTATACTTACAGAGTTATACAAATATCACCACAATCAAATTTTAGAATATTTCCATCACCCCCAAAAGAAACCTGGTGCTCATTTACAGTCATTCCCCACTTCTAACCCTGGCCTTAGCCCACCTCTAGTCTGCTTTCTGATTATACAGATTTGCCTTTTCTGAACATTTCATATAAATTGAATCACACAGTATGTGGTCCTTTGTGTCTGACTTCTTTCACTATAAGCATAATGTTTTTGAGGTTCATCTGCTGTAGCATTTGTCAATATTTTGTTCCTTTTTATTGCCAAACAGAATTCCATTGCACGGATATACCACATTTTAATTATCCATTTATCAGCTGATAGTCATTTGAATTGTTTCCACTTTTTGGCTATTGCAAATGATGCTGTATGAAGATGTGCATATAAGTCTTTGTGTAGACCAATGTTTTCATTTCTTTGGGTAAATACCTAGGAATGAAGTTGCTGGGTTTAATATTTTGAGAAAGTTCTAAATTGTTTTCTTAGCCTAATACTTTATTCTAAATATATATATATTTATATATATATTATGATTTGAATGGCTATCACTCTATAGTCAAAATAATTTGTCTTGAAAGCCAAGTTGCATCCTGGGAACAAATTTTCCACTATTTCCCTTCTATACAAATTCTCTTAGAATAATACACACATACTCATAAAGTCCCAGGATATTAGTTACTACTTTATCTCTATTGTGTTTCCCCAGTGTAGGATAAGTTTTAGAAACACCAATGTGAATCACCTATACGTTAGGTGATTTTTTTTTCTTCAATACTATAAATTGTATAAATGAGGGTTACTACCACTATAAACATTTTTCCTTCACAGAACTCACTACTCAGTCTTACATACTCAACTTTAAAAGCCTTGAAACCTAGAACCCTGTTTTAGTTATATAGTCTCAGAATCTTAATAGAGTATGTATCCTGTCTTAGGCACTGAATGTTCATTAAATGAAGAGACATTCTATTTGGCCAACGAAATAAGTGTGATTCACTCACAGGTAACTCGGGAATTTGTTAAACCTTAGGTTTGGTAAATATACACATAAATACCGGTGGTCATGTTTATTATAGTCAGATCAGTCTTAAATATTATTTTGTTTCCAGACTTCTTTTTCTTTCATTCCCTAGATCCCCTTCCTATGTGAAAAATATGTTTTAACAATCTGTTTTCCAGATTTTTAAGTCCAAGAATGCATGCATATTTTATTCTTTTATTCTGGTGCAACAAAGACCAGGTAAGAATATGCATGAATAACTAATACAATCGATAGATGTGAAATCACTGAGCTTGGTCTTACCTGAGGACAGAATTCTATAGCCATCTCCCCTGGGAAGCAGTCTTATACCATTTTTGGTCCAGTGAATTGAGGGAAATGGAACTCCCGAAGCAGTGCAGGTAATTACTGCTGGGGCATGTTTGGTTACTAGGAAATCTGTAGGCTCATCAGCTATGGAAGGTGGAACTAAAACAACAACAACAAAAAGGGAAAAAACTACACATTTCCAACTGTTAAAGAATTCCAAAGACTTATCATACATCATCTTTTTGGCTGAAAGTGAAAGTTAGGTAAGTATAAAAGGGATTCCTCCTTTTATTTCTGGGTTAATACCTGGGTGATGAAGTAATCGGTACAACAAACTCCCATGACACAAGTTTACCCATATAACAAACCTGCACATGTACCCGTGAACTTAAAATAAATGTTTAAAAAAATGAAAGAAAAGGGATCCCTTTTGTAAAGTAGTAGAATGATGAAGTGATAGCATTATCATGTTTCAATCCATGTTCCAAGCCAGTTCCACCTTGGACAGTGAGATCCACAGTTCTTTTATCATCTCCAGCACCGTTTGCCACAGTACACTCATAGGTTGCAGTGTCATCCACAGAAGGGGAAATAATTACTAATGAACCTGAAGAAAGGAGCCTAGAAGACAGATTTCAAAGCATGAGATACTATATGTAGGTTTTCATAAATTTTCCCAGCTAGTTTAACATGGTACCATGTTGTAAATTGATGAAAACAGTACTCTTTCCTCATGTTAAAATTAACATCATGTCCCTGAGGCAAACTTTATGCATTACAGTTTGTTTATATGGCAGTGGCTTTCTAGAGCCTCAAACTTGATATGATATTTACAGGAAGTAATTGTTGGAAGGATTGTCTGAAGAGGGAATCTTACATTCTCTGAATGCTTATATCATGATTAACCTTGCTCTCCTAGGAGAAATACAGTACAATGAGAACACTAAAAACAGCCACTGTCTACTGGGCATCAAATTCACTCCTGGCACCAGAAATTATGCTTTGCATAAATTATCTCTAAATTTCACAATAACCTAGCAGGTTGATATTTGTTTATTTCCATTGACAGATGACTAATGACAAGTCTGTGTGTCTCACCCCTTTACCTACTTCGCATGTCTCCTTAAATGTGTGGCTACCTTGTAGATAATATGGCAATATCTATATATCTATATCTATATCTATGTATATGTAGTTTTGAACTGTGTGTATGTGTGTGTGTATATATATATATATAACTAAAATCTAGAACACTTCACATTTTAGGAGGTTTAGTAAATACACATACATGATTTAAAGTAAATCTAAATTAGAGTATCTACTTCACACTATGCATGATAGAAATGGTTTAATAAAAACATATTTGACACACCTTTTTATTAAAAAGCATGGCACATTTTCCATAGTGTATACTTGCAAGTCACTGAACCTCCCAATGCCAAAAGATTAAAAGGGTGAAAAAAGAGACATGATAGAATTTCAACTGAGACACTCCTAGTTTTATACTTCCTGGTGTATTGGAACTGATTTTTGTCAAAGTGGACATAAGAGATCATTTGTTTTTAGTGCTACAGCAAATGTTTGACAGAGTAATGATCTAATAGCTCAGGTAAGATCCAAAAAATGATGCTCACCTATAACATCCGAAATTCTAAGTGATTTAAAGTTTAGCCTTTGAAAAATAGATATTACCATATTATGAGCTATGGTAGTAAAGCTTGGTAAAAGGCAAAAAAAAAAAAAAAAATTGGAAGAAATGCTGTTTTTCCTCCCTACACATTCTGCCAATATCTAAATTGTATTTTAAGGTATAAAATTTGACTTTTATTCTACAACTAAAGCTTGTATTTATTTTTACAGAATAGTTCTTCTTTTATATAAAATGATGTTCTTATCCTTTACCTTTATAAAATTCTAAAAGGTACTAAACAAGGCAGGATATAAATCTAATCCTATATATAATCACTGACATTCATCCACAGGGTTTATGTATGGAAAAGATGACCTATAATTCATAAAAATATTTTAGGCTAAAAACCTAAGTCCATATTAAGGAAAAAAAAAACCCTCTATATGCTAGCTAATTTGTTATAGTCCATAGATTCGCTGGCCCCACTGATAGAATTAAAATGTTGATTCATTGCAAACTGTTTCTAAATAGTTGGTGGGAGTTTTCAATTAAATTATCCTTACCTGTATGAGTTCTGATTTTGATCCACATTAAGAAGATGCCCATTTTTTCTCCAATTGATTGATGGTTTTGGTATCCCAGTAGCCTCACAAGCCAGAGTAGTTTGAACATTTACTGTTACAGTCATATTGGTAGGACCCGGAGCAATAGATGGAGGAACTAAGACAATGTCACCAAGTAAGAAGGAAACACAGTCAGCAAATAGTGTGCCATGTGAAATATTTCTGCTGAACTGAAATTAGTCATTATTAACTGGCCTCATAGTTATGAGCAAACAAGGCTCTGTGAATTTTAATAGTGCTGTGTTGATATTAACTATACTAAGGAGAAAACTTGGGGCTTGACTATTCATAATATAATGCAAATTGCTTAACTAGTCTTCAATGTCAAGATCTTTATGACCTCACTAGTTTAAGCTATCAAAGAGCATTTGACACAGAGACTGGATGTCATCTATAAAAGTGTATTTACCATGAACCTGTAAATCTATTCGCCTGCGATCTGTTCCAGCAGCATTGGTGGCCATACACAAATACCTTCCAGTGTCAGTGACATGTGCTGATTGAATATGAAGGAATCCATTTTCCAAGATGGAATATCTGCAAAAGAAACCACAAGTGAAGTCTTCTGAATCAGCCTTCTTTGATTATTCATATTTTGACTGAGGGAAATGTTAAACACTTCATTCAGTTTTTTTCTTCTTTGATTATTCATATTTTGACTGAGGGAAATGTTAAATCCATTCAGTTTTTTTCCTGTTTCAGATGACACATGTTTACAATACCCTTGGTGGAAGAAAAAGTTACGACGCAAAGGTTCCTAACAGATGGGCTTGTGAGCTTGAATGGATTAGAATCATTATGTAGACATAAGCCTCAGGGATTATGCTTTTAAAATACTAAATTTGGGCCTGGAGTGATGGCTCATGCCTATAATCCCAGCACTTTGGAAGGCTGAGGTGGGCGGATCACCTGAGGTCAGGAGTTTGAGACCAGCCTGACTAACATGGTGAAACTCCATCTCTACTAAAAATACAAAAAATTAGCTGGGTGTGGTGGCATGCGCCTGTAATTTCAGTTTACTTGGGAGGCTGAGGCAGGAGAATCAATTGAACCCAGGAGGCGGAGGTTGCAATGAGCCAAGATCATGCCACTGCACTCCAGTGTGGGCAACAGAACAAGACTCTGTCTCAGAAAAATAATAAAATACTAAATTTTGATTATTGTATTAAGATGAAATGCTAATTCTAAACATAATGAGACCAAAATAGTGCACTAGAAAAAAAATTTAAGAATTTGTCTTTCAGGTCTTACAGCATTTTTAAAATTTTCTAGTATTGTTACCTTGCATGGTTCCCAGCTAGAACAGCTCCATCCTTTCTCCATGTTATCCTTGGAGTTGGCACACCTTCAGCGATGCATTCCAATACAGTTGACTTATTTAAAAGAATTACAAGACTCTGGGGGCCCCCGTTTATGTTTGGAGGAACTGAACAAGAGATGCACATGAAAAAATTCAGTGATACTAAATAACACAGCCTGCATGAAGACCCTGAAGATATAATTTAAGATGAGCTTCGAGTCAAATGTATGGCTTCGTCTACACGAATCTAGGTTAGTATAAATATAATTGAGGTTTAATTACTGAAGTCTTACTCGAGATATTTTGCATTTAAAAATAAAGGGTAGGTAGGCAGGGGGATTTTAAATCTCTAATATGGTGTATGAAATCTGGCTTACTGTGAGAGAGGCTTAAATGAAACTCAGCTCTAGTCTGATGCAAATTAAAGATGATATTTCTTATTTCTCTTTGGCCAAATAATGGTCAGAGAATGTTAACACTGAAACAGCTTCACTTTAAATGAAGAACAGAAAGTGGGCTGGTTTAACAAAAAGCACATCTGTGATCAATCATGCAATTCTCAGAGCATGCATTTTATTGATCATTGAGTTCATATGGGAATAGACAGCCTGAATTTTAATTTTAGTATTAGAGATATTAGTTGTGTGGGTCATCCACTATTCTGTAAAATTTTATATATTAAATATCCAATAGACTGTTTTGAGGAAAAGTCTATATTATCTTCCTAAATGTTGGCATTCAGACACTATATTTAATAAAATTACAGTCCTATGGCAGTCTCTGTTTGGCACATATGTACTCTCAAGCCACCCTCAATAAAGGTGAACAAAATGATGGGCTATTTGTCATCCAGTGATTTAGTGTATTGACTTCCTCAATGGTTCTGATTCTGAATGACATAAAACATCATGATATGCTAACAGTAATTGGACGTATTCTCTAAGATAGACTAAAATATCTCTAGTTATGTTTTTTGGAAATTGAGTTAATTTGCAGTATAGATCTAATACAAATACTCCATGTTGCCTTTTTCAAAAGCAGTAAGATAAGCACAAGGCTTCATTTAGTATGCACATAAGAAAAAGCTATCATCTCTTTGAATGCCCTTGGTCAGATTTTTAAATTGTGGAACAATGAATACCTTTTCTTACCATTTACAGTGAGAATAAATTCTCTTGTAGTCTTCCCTGCAATGTTGCTGGCAACACAGGTATAATTGGCTGTATCACCTAGGTCTGCGTTATTGATTTGCAAGTATCTCCCTCCAGATAGGATTCGCACTCGAGGTGTTGCCTGGATTCAGCAAGTAAATAAATTTACCATTAAAATGTCAGGAAAAGAGACTAAATATTATTTCACAGCATCAAAAGTAACTATAGTGAACTGTGGAGCTGTTGTCTTTCAGCATGCTTTGTCTGCTCCTCCACCACTTTCATAGTATCAAAAATCCCTGGGAACTGTTTTAATGAGTGACGTTATGCCCCCAATTCCTTTGACAATTATGATCCATTCAAGAATGGGCAGGTGACTTAAGTTAGGCCTACCAGAGTCCTCCTCTAGACTCTGCTGGGAGTGTCAGGGAAAGGATGTGCCCTTTTTCCTAGAATCACAGGTTGTGAGGATGACCTAAGCCTAGTGGCAGTCTTATCATGTGGAAACAGCCTGTCCTGAATCTAAGGCAATGCAAGTAGAGTTCATTCAGAGAAAGGACAGATGCTTCATTATATAGTTAGAGCCTCTGGAAATTCACCAATTATTGTAGCCAATACATTTCCTTTTTGTTTTTCCTTTTCATTTAAGTTGGTTTGAATTTGAATTCTGTCACTTATAACTGAAAGCCTGCTGACTAACTTTGGTTAACTTAGAGGAAAACATTGTACTCCAACATTTTTAAAAAATAAGTAAATAAACTAGCACAAATATTTCTTAAGAATTTGTTTTGTAACTAGGCATAGACCAAAAATTATGAAAACATAGCACAATGAAACCTAATCTCTGCTATTAAGTCTAATTGGAGAGCTACATATATAAACAAGTAACTTAAGGATAAAACATATGATCACAGTTGTTAAAAAATTCCAGGTAGCATCAAAGATTGATATTCTCTCATTGTACCTAAGATGAAAGCATTTCAGGAATAGTCCAAATAAGATTTCTCTACCGTATGAGCTTGGTCCCAGATACATATATCTTTCTAATAAAACATTGCTCGAAGTAAAATATGCAGTTCAGGTCCATTTATTTTAAAAGTTCACACATTTTCTCTAGTCCTTTCTGTTGGGGCTATTAGTGATAAAATTATGTTACCTTTGATGAGAATAAGCGATTTCTTAAATATGTATAGTAAGTTCTATAAAAAGTATTTTAATTTTTAACTTTTATATGGGTATAGCAGAGTTTTAGGCTAATAAAAACTTTCAGAGTGATTTTTTTTTCTTAAGAGACAGATTCTTATTCTGTCACCCATGCTGCAGTAGTGGTGCTATCATAGTTCACTGTAATCTCAAAATCCTGGGCTCAAGCAATCCTCCCACATCAGTATCCTCAGTAGCTACAACTACAGATGTGCGCCACCATACCCAGCTAATTTTTTTTTATGCAGGTGGGGTCTTGCTATGTGGCCTAAGCTGGTCTTGAACCCCTGTCCTTAAGCAATCCTGCCTTGGCCTCCCGAAGTGCTGGGATTATAGCGTGAACCACCACACCTGGCTCAGATTGATTCTGATAATGGTTTTCTTCCATGAACATCAGTGCTTTCTGCTAACTTATTAAGTCTCATTACAATTTTCTCTGGTTTTCCTTCTATAGACCACCTATAATTCTTCCAAATTTGACTTGTCTCCTGATAGAACCTCATTCTTAGCTGATAATCTCACTTCCTGTTCCACTGAGAAAATTAAAGCCCCACACCAGCAGTTCTCCCCTCCTCCCACCTTGGGTATGAATGCAACCTTCTTTTCTATTTCCCCATCTCTGCAGAAAATGGATGACCCTTCTCGACAAGGCTAACCCATTCAACTGTGCCTGGGTCTCATACCTCCCCTATCCAACATAACTTGTCATATAAACTGATCTTTCTCTCTCCTCTGTCTTCAATCTCTTTCTTTCAGCAAATACACATACAGAATCTTTAAAGAACAGTTCATGCTTGTTTCTACTTCCTCTTCTTCCATTTACTCCCCAAACAACTGTAACCTGCCTTCTACTTTGATCACTCTTTGAAGAACCATTGCTCAGGTCTTTAATTACCTATATGTATTACCAAAGCTAATGGACACAACTTTATTGTACCTTCTGTGGCCTTTGTTAACCACCCCCCACCTTTTCCTTGACTTTTAATACACCAGTGTTTCCTACTTTTAATCCTATTTCTGAGTCCTCCTGCTCAGTCTCATTCATCTTCTTTTTTCCTATGCTCACCTTGTAATTGTTACTATTGCCTAAAGCTTTACTTTCACTTAACTGGGACTCTCATACTCTGCTTTCTAGTCAACCTCCTACAAAGCTATGACTTCAAGAAGAGATTATACCATGATGATTACATCAAAGGCCGTTTTTTTTTTTTTTTTTTTTTTTTTTTTAAGTAAATATGGACCATGAAACCAAAGCCTTTTTTGATGAAATACGGGCCAATATTTTAAAATGATTTCTGCAATCTCCTCTTGGAAAATACAGGTAATTCAAACTCAAAATGTCTAAACCTGAACTCATCTTTTTTTCATTTTTCATCACTAGTGAACTTACCCTTTCCTAGGACTGACATCACTTGGTCAACCTGGGATCAACCTAGACTTCTCCATCATCAACATTCACTCAGTTTTTACCTTTACCCCTAATGGTCTGGAGTGAAGTGCACACATGGGAGATCAGACTATGGAGGCAAAGTCAGAGCATGAAAGGGCTTGTGAGCTCAGTTGCGTGGTTTAACCAGAATCCTGAAATCTATGGGGAATCATCAAAGATTTTAACCAAGATCTATTTCAGGTATACCAAGCTACTTGCAGTTCTCAGACCAGCAGCCTTCCTTTTCTTGTAATAGCTTTGTACATGCCATTACCTGTAATTGGAATCACTTTCTTCTCTGGCCTCACCCAGTATATACTGATCCTTTAAAACTGAGCTCATCTTTAGAGACTTCCATGGGCTGTTCCTTACCCTTTAGTCTGGGTTCTTTGCTTCTCATCTCTGTTTCTACACATCCTTCTAATATACAATTTATTAGTGGTATCCATTCTATAATCTTTGACTAACCTGTCTTCTCAGATAGTGTGTGAGCTCCTTGAGGGTAAAGCCTATTTTCAGTAGCAAAAATAGAATTCAGTGCCTGGTATTCTAGTAGGCACACAATAAATAGAGAAACAGAAGTACCGGAGGGTTAAGTGATAGGCATGATGATTTAGCATGTTAGTAACTCTCAGAACCCAGCCCCTCCATGTTTGGTGTTTGTGTGGTTTGGTGGTGGTGGAAGTCTTTATGTCTTAGGTGTTAGGGGACATAATCTCCTTTTGTAATTAACTACTAGAAACAAAGTGTAGGTTACAATGAGAGGATGAGGAAGAACAAAGAAGAAAAAAATCACTAGGATAATCACAATCAAAACATTCACAATCAAAGCTTTCAGTGGTCTCTAAAAGGCTACTGAAGATCCTGGCCTTTGACACTGTATGACAGCAGGTAGGTATCATCTGAGCATGGCAAGCTTTAGACAGCCAGTAACTGGTTCTTCACGGATTCCAGTCTCAGACACCTGGTATCTTTGGGGTCACTCATGAGGTCCAAGCTTAGACAAGGGAAATTCAGTAAAAGCAGCATTCTCCTTAGTGACGTGGCAGTTATTTTGAGACTTTGTTGGTTTCTTCTGTCTTAAGAAATAGGCGAGTATTTCAAATCAGACTTCAATGCATGGGCACAAGGAAATATATACTTGGGCAAATTTCCAGTGTGTCATGAATCTAAATATCTTTCTTTGACCCATGACCAACTATTAACTACCCCAGCAAAGGCAAATAATAAGGCAAATAATAAAGCCAATTTTAAAACCCTGTGCTTACTGCTGCAATGTTGAATAATTAGTAGCCTGATGTTACTTGGTTTTGTGTACCTAGCAAAGGCTGATTTTTTAGTTTTTAATCTCAAAAAGGAATTTGTGGAGCTTATCAAAAAATGTACCTGTAGCCGTTCTCCATTTTTGAGCCAAGTAATTACAGGTGGGGGCACTGCATCTGATTTGCATTCCAATGTCACTTGTCTGTTCCGTAACACAGTGACATCCTGGGGCTCATTAGTTCCAGCAATATTAGGAGGTACTGGGTATGAGAACAAATACAACAAGAGCTTTAAAAAAAGAGCTGTAACGTGATCTATATTATCATAGGTATCCAAAACATGTTGGTTCTGCTATATGAAATAATAAGAGTCATAACATTAAAACATTACTCATGTAATTTATAGCCTAGATAATTACAAACGGAAGTTTTTTTTACCTTATTTAGCACTTTCATGTACGCTAAGAAATCCTGTCAACAACTACATGAATGATAGAAGTAATAAAATTGCATTATTTTCACCATTTGACAGTAAAGAAGCGGAGGCACAAAGAAGGGATCCCTTGTCCAGGTTATACACTTGGTAATAATTTTATCTGAACATAAGATTTAAAAATTACTGAATCAGCGAGTGCCCATCATAATATACTGAAAGTATTTTTCATGTGGCTCTTTTTTTTTTTTTTAAACAGAATTTGCATGTCAATTAATGGCAGGTTTAATTTGTATGTGGGGATGATGGGGGCACTTAAATCCCAGACAGCTTGCACTGCCTAGTCATTTAGGCTATGAGAATGAACCAAAGATCTTCTGTTAGTTTTTAAATTATTCCTCCCCATGAAGAATAATTCCTATTTCAATGTCAAAACCATATTGGACAGAGTCTAACTGGCCCAATTCTTCTAGGAAGTAATCTGACTATAAGTTTCAAAATCCTTAGAAGAGTGTGTGTGTGTGTGTTTGTAACCAAGCAAGTGCACTCACAGAAATTTCTCAAAGGGAATGGGCTAACACATGCATGCAAAGTTATCCACAGCAGGACTGTTTATGTTGGTAAAAATGTAGAAATAGCCTAAACATCCAGAAATATGGAGTAAAATGGGATACTATACAATCACTAAAAATTATGTTATAAAAATATATTTCTTGACATGAAAATGTTCACCAAACTATTGAGGTAAAAGCAAGTTAAATTCTATAGGTACACTATATAAACATACATTTTCTATCACCAAATTTTTGTGACAAAACATTTATATGTAAAAAAGTCTTTGATGAAATTCTGGATTTTTAAATTTTCTTCATCATAGTTTATATTCTATTATTTTAAACCAATGAACACAAATTATTAATGCAGAAACTAATCAAATAACTGCCTCCAACTAATCCATGAACTGCCCCCAACAGCAGTTGATTAGTCAAATTTAAGAATCAGATTTGCAAAATATATATTCCCTAACTTATAAACATATCTTGTGATGTGCTGTGGTGTTGTCCCAGGTTTTTCTAATCAGGTGTGTGTATGATAGACTGTAGGACCTTTTGCCAAATTTACCATGCACTCTCACTAGATATTCTTTATCATCATCTCCTGCAGGACTGGATGCCAGACATGTATATCTTCCTGTATCCTCCACCTACAAAACCCAAATAATGAATTACACAATGTTAACATGTTAGTTTTTGTTATTAAAATAAATATCACTAGAATGAACGTAAATAACCCCAGACCAAAAGCAAGATAATTAAAGCAAACTGTTAACACTATGATTAGCACTCTGATAGAAAGCATAGGTTGTTATCTACATTATATGTAAACCTATGTTTTAACAGGATTTTGGTATTGATGTAAGAATGCTTGTATATTAAGTGTATTTAATGATATCTGAAAAGGTAGATATATATAGGACCTAGCATCATATGTGATAGGCTATCCTCAATGTTCATTGAAGTAACAAATATTCATGGGTTTAAATTGCAGACTGAAAAGTCAAAACAAAGCCTTTCTCAAGAAAATTAAATGTCAAATAAGTAAACAGATAAATAAAATACCTGGCTATTAAAATCAAATATATAATA
The DNA here is from genome assembly GCF_002776525.5 of Piliocolobus tephrosceles. Classification (NCBI taxonomy): domain Eukaryota; kingdom Metazoa; phylum Chordata; class Mammalia; order Primates; family Cercopithecidae; genus Piliocolobus; species Piliocolobus tephrosceles. The sequence continues at coordinate 42,759,430 of NC_045434.1, read as the reverse complement.
TCTCATCTTGACTCTACGTTTGATATACATGGTGAAACAAAAGAGTTATATTATGTAATGTGTTAGAAATAGGGTCAGACTGACAGCAGGATCTATAATTATCTAACTAAAACCAAAATCATTACTTTAAAAATCCCCAAGCACGGTTTCCAAGGAATGCTAGGGTTCATTCATATGTTTGACATTGTGCAGACACAACCCATAATCATGTACACATAGAGGATACTCTGGAAAACAGATGCTTTTACTACTGCGAAAAATGTATTTTGGAAAAATAGAAATATCCTGTTGTCATTTATTTTAGTACTTGAACATTCCCAGAATATTGGCATTTAAAAAATTCTTACATTCAAACTGACTTTACAGGTTATGGAAACACTTTTTGGTAGGCTGCAAAAACTCCTTTCAAAAACATTGAGACTAGAATGTTTGGAAAAATACTTCAATACGATTTTAGAAGAACAACGCTTACATCATTATTCAATAAAGAATTTAAAAATGATGTGCCCTTTCCTAAGAATAATTTCTAAATTTCTCATCATATCTTTAAAATCTCTAAAACTAACTCTTCTCTGCCAACTCTGTTCATTCACAATGGATATCATTCCCTCACTTGTTTTGACTCAGCCAAACTTGAACCATCATTCAGAACCACTCTTAAATGTTCCCTCTTCCACAAAATATTTCCTGACAACTTCTGCCCTTCTGGCTACCCACAGACATCACCTGTAGTTAGTTTCTAAAGTCTTGTTTTACTAATAGAATGTCATAAAAATTATAGTTAAGCATGTATCTTTAGAGGAAGATTTTGCAGAGGTGGACATGCATTATGGCTCACAAACGAGAGTACAGTATCTAAAGTTTTCTAAATCTATTAGTCATACAGTAGTCCCCTCCCCTCTTGGGATAAATTACAGAAGTAGTGTTTGACAAAAGATGTTTTAGGAAATTCTTGTCTATACCACACAATTTGCAATTTGCAAAGCATCCACATCCATTATGTACCAGGCACAAGTAGATGTTGCAGATAAATACACAAAAAGCAAAGTTGAGATAAGCAAAATATAATGCAGTAAGTGTTACTACAGAAGTATATATAAAACGCTATGAAAACAGAGGAGCAGAGTAACCAAAATCAGTTTGGGGACTTGATCATATTTAATTTTCCACTTCCATACTGTTTTTAATGGTTCTATTATTGACTCATATCTAATTGTATCTTATGTATACAGTCATTTTTCTCCCCTAGACATTGAGAAACTTCTTGAAGGCTGACACATGTCACATATTTTAGGTCTTATGGATTCTCCACAATAGCTAGAACACATGGGAAATCTGGCCATCATTTAACACTCTATGAGACCTTCATCTTGTTTTGTTATAACCCGCCTTTTTGTTCTTGCCTTTAAGACCTACAGTAATGGCCTTAACTTCCCTTTCAAGCTTTATTTGTCATTTTTTTTATATTCATGATTCTATTCCACATACTTTCCTGTCTCCATGCTGTTCCTAATGTCACAAAATTCTTTTGCCTACTTTTTGTTTGTTGAAATTACATCATGCAAGAGTTTTGATTCAGTACATGGTTTTAGTTTAACCTGACTCTAAGTTACTGCAATGTTTGAAATGGAGGGAAAAAAGGGGAATGGAAGGTATGCGCTCCAAGACACTAGAAATGCACTGTGCTGAGATGCACTGTCTAGGCTTCTGAATCAGACTAAGGACTAAGGCCTAGCTCCATCACTGAGCAACAGTGAGTACTTGGCAGATAAGTACTTAATCTCTCTGCACCTGCTTCTGGATTTGTGGGATAGACACACTGCCTCACAGAGTTGCCATGAGGGGAATGGGTAGGACAGATAGCCCAGAGATGAACACAACAGGACACAGTAGACAGTTTATAATCCTTAGCTCTCTTCTTCCAGTTCCCTTTCTTTCTTCCATTCTCAGTGAAAAATGCAAACAAAATATGATCAAATAATTTGTTATCCTACATTCAGAGGAATGATGATTATGACAACAGCAACAGCAGGAACAATCCTTTTTATTTTTTAAAGCATTTACTACATGCCTGTGGCACATGTTGGAATATTTCTTTAAATACTCCAAATTTAAATTTATTTATATTATTTTTATTATTAAATTATTATAATATTTATAATATTTATATTTATATTATTTTTATTATTAAATTATTATAATATTTATAATATTTATAAATATTAAATTTAATATTTCTTTAAATTCAAATTTAAATTTGGAGTATTTAAAGAAATACTTTAAATTTGTGTATGAATGAGGCACATTTGTGTATGAATGAGGCATGATTATTATTTTTATCCCCAGTTTATAAATGATGGCATTGGGGCTCAGATGGAGAATAATTACAACATAAGGTTTGCCTTTATTAGTAGAATAGAAGATTGCTACAATAAGACATCCCAGGCATACTTCTCTTTTAATATATTCACATTTCAGATCCATTTCCTTAAACTAAACCAGTCAGTTTTATTGAACTGATCATTATTTGAAAAATTTTGTCTCTTCAGACTTCCATATCTCCTAGTTCATTTTGGAGATCAAAAGTGTTCTTTGAAACCTTATATATGTGCATGTCAGATTGCTTTTTGCCAGTTCCATTAAGGGCCACATAGCACAAATTAAGAACTTCGGGAAATATACTAACACTTATAGCACTGTGAAAACTTGCAAAAGTTAATGGAAAGGTATCTTGCTTTCTTCAGAGTTTAATATGATACCGCTTTGTCTTCCTTTTAATTAAGTTACCCAATCATGCATATCATAGGACTAATCTATCCTGCTCAAGTTACACAGAGCTGTGATATATAAGGATTCAAAGACATAATTTCTTTAACAATTCTCATATATTAGCAAATAAGTTTGACCTAACCTAAAATAATTGTATGAACTTTGACACTTACCTGAGCAGTAGAAATTCTAAGAACCTCTCCTCCTTCTAGAGTTTGCAATTGATCTGTCTGTGGAAGGGGCCGGCCATCTTTCATCCAGGTCATTTTAGGGGCTGGGATTCCAGAAGCAATGCAGGCAAGTTCAAGTGGGTTATTAACAATTACTGATATCTCTTCATGTTCTTCAGATCCATTAATGTGAGGCGGTTCTATTTAAAGGGAATAAAAAACAATAATAAACCCTCTATTTCATAAAATATTTCTCGTTAGAAAAACTTGAAAATCCAACACAAATTCATGTTCACATAAAAATTGATTAGAACAAGGAAAGTGAAATTCCTAGATGTCATTACCGTTTCTCATTGACACACTTTCAAAAGGGATGGATCATGCACACAAGAGATAATGAAGTAAATGGCAATTCATTACCATGTAATTATAGAACAACAGTTCGAACTTCAGTTAATTAGAACAGTCTTTCTTGACTGAAAGACTTGAAAACAATAAAAACCAAACCCAACTTGTGGCACTTTTTTTTTTGAGAGGGACTTAGCATGTTACTATGTTTTTGTATCTCTAAATACCAATAGTTTCTACAAAAGCAATGTGTGAATACTGTGGAATTTTGCTATCATCTTTTCCATGAAGAGCTTTGAGAGGAAACAATGACTAAGCAGAATAAAAAATAGTTACATTTGGAGATAATTTCTGTATAAAACACATTTGTTATGTCTGGATGGGAGTAACTTCCTCTTTTGTTACTTATACTTCTAAAATTACCTTTCTGAAGAGCAGGTCAAACAATCTAAACACTGGGAAGAAACATTAAGATTCTTTAGTCTACTCCCAACTTTGGTAATTCCTTTAAAACACATTCCCCTTACAATGACCATTCGAGTTTTCTATGACATTTTCATAGTTCAAGTTTCCAGCCTAATATTTGACAAGGCAGCCAAAATAGCTGTTGGACAGCTCCAGGGCTAAGCAGGTTTGTTTTTCTTTCTTTTTTCTTTAATAAGGCACATAGTTTAGAACAGTGACTCATAGCAGAAGATCTGGAGTCTAAGTTTGAATGCTGGTGTCAACAATTATTAGCTTCATGTATTTGAGCAAACCTCTAAAATGAGGATACCAACATTATTTACCTAATAGGATCTGTGTGTGGCATCAGTGAGATACATTATACACTTTTTTGTGTGTTTCTGTATGTTTTATTTTATAATTAAAGGTTTTTAAAAAGTTACTACTGCTACAGTGTTTATACCCCAGCTGTTGGTATTATTAAAATTTGCTTCCTCAAATTTCCTAAATCTGCTTTCCTAAAATTAAATAAAAACTCATCATGGTTTCCAAGGCTTCCACAATATGGTCTAAATCTATAGTTGTCATTATTTACTTTTAACATACTTATATGTAACCTAGACTTCAAATCCGTCAACAAGTCCAGTCCTTTCTTGCTCCTCATAGTCCCCCAACTGAGCTTGCTGAAGTACCATCAAAGTTATATTGTCCTCAAGTTCATTTTGTGAAAACCATAAATCATTTCTTGATTCTCTCAACCAATTTTAAAATTTCAGTCCTCTTACTTATTGGTTATTTAATATATGTCAGTCACCATGAATACAAAGATTAATTTGGCATGCTTGCTGCCCCCACCCCAAAGTTTATAATCACTAGATTTAAAACAGTAGCAGCAGTAATAGTATTAACATGTTCTTGAGTGGTTCAAACCCCAGACTGTCCAGATCTTACCTGTGTTAATTGATTGTGACCTATTTTACTCTGTGTTTTGTCCATATGTCCTGTACTTTGGGCAGAATTAAGAGTTGTCTATACTCCAGTAACTCCAGAATTTACATTTCCGGCCTAGACTCTCTTCTGAGCTCCAGATTCCTAAATGCAATTATCAAATAAACATCTCCATTTGGATGTTTGAAAACCACTTAAAACTCAACATGTATTCAGACTGAATCTATTGTCTTATTTCTCAAAACCTGTTTCTTTTTTTTCCAGTATTCTCTATATCTAGGTGATGAATTTGCCAATTAGTCACATAAGCCAGAAACTAAGAGTCATCCTTGATACCTTCTTCATCACTTCCTTGTGTTCCAATCTACAACCAAGTCCTAATACTTCCACTGTACTTATTTCCGGAATATACCTTTTTCTCTCATCTCCCTCACTCTAATTTGAGCTACAATACCATTTACTTAATGTTTTTTTTTCTTCTTGGTTGTAGGTGCCTACCCAAAATTACTGACTTCTTTCTGATTAACAGACTCAAATTTTGTTGGGGTTGTCAATGTGCTAAACAAATTACATTTCCCAGCTTCTTTAGCAGAGAGTAGATGGAGTAGATGGAGTGATATATGACAATTCTGACCAATGAGATGTAGGTGGATGTGGTTTTGTGGGGCTTGTAAAAAAGTCTTAATTCTTTTCTAAAGGGGCAACGCTTTGCCCTTCCTAGTTTCCCGCTCTATTGTTGCATCTAGAACAGCATCTAGTTATGCTAGGGGTGAGCAGATACTGCATGATCACCAAACAACCATGTTGTAAAGGTTCAAAAGAACTGAAAATATTTGAACTGCTGAACCAATGCAACAACTGCCTACCTCCAGCCATCTCAGTGAGAAAAACAAAAGTACTTTGTTTAACCCACCATATTTCAACTCTGTAATTCACAGCCAAACACAATTCCTATACTGGTCTCTCAGAAGCCATTCTTGTCCTGGTCCAAGTAGCCTTGCATTTTATAGCCAGAGTGCTCTTCTCAAACTGTAGTTCTATTTGTTATTCCATTTTTAGAACTTTAAATGGTTTCTCATTGTTACAGGATAAAAAGCAGACTTCTTAATGTGGTCAACAAAGTCCTTTATGACCTGGCCCTATGAAAACCCCCTATTTTGTATAATGCTCTCCCTTGTTTTCCGTGATCTAGCCACATTGGACTTTTCAGAACCACTAATATACCATGATACCTCCCCACCACATGGATAGAATTAAATAAAGAGTATTTCCCCAAGTTAAGATGTTTGCATTCTGAGTGGTAGCACTGCTTCAAGTGAATAACTTTCCAGAGTTTAATGGAATTAATTTTCAACAGATGCTGAAATGCTAAAACTTCTCATCTTTCTTCTAAGCCCGTTTTCAAATCTGTTTTGAGAAATTATTCTTCTTATAAACTCTTCAACTTTATAAAAGGCAGGCTGTTCTTTAAGAATTCCACTAAGAATAACATTGTTGTTTTTCTTCTTAATTTGCTTCATCTAGAAATGCACCAGTCTATGATTCTGCTCCTGGGTTCTTTCTTCCCCTCCTCCCAGTCCCCCTGCCACATGTTAGACCAGGCCCCTGCATTTACAGGGCTGTATGAATACAGCAGCCTCTTCAATTCATTTTTCACTCTGTCAGAGGGATTTTTTGGAAGTGAAATCTGTCTGTAACATATTTCTCCTTAAGATTCTTCCATTGCCTTGGTAACGAGGTCCAAACTTCCTCAAAGTTCTCAGAGCTTTGCACAGTTTGTCCTCTGCCCATATATAGTTCCTGTCTTGTCTCTTGCTACTCTTCCTCTTACACTCAGTTTCAGGGAGTGCAAATTGACAATTCAAATTGTATAATCTCTAGGTGAGAAATATATATAAAATTCCCCACTCATCTCTACAGTCCTACTCTTCAGGGCTCAGATTTATGCTTGAGGAGACCGAATCTGAAATTTACCATCCCACAGAATGTTATTTTATCCACATAATCCTCATCACGCTGAAAAGTAATTACTTGTTTAGATCTGTCTTTCACAGATGCAGAAAGTTGAGGGCTGAGATCATATCTTTCTTAGTGATGCATTTTTGTGTTTGCCACACCATACATGTTCATAATTATAGTTAAATGATGGCTAGAAACATACCTGTCACATAATGTATGTTCAATAATACTTGATATGTGAATAATGAATGTACAGGATTACATTATGTCATCTCCTCTTACTCCTCACGTTCTGTGAATTGATATACAGGAATTTGCTATCCAAATCCCACCCTGCACCTCCCAGACACATGGTTTTGTTTTGTTTTTTCTCATTGACACATAATTATTATGCATATTTACGGGGTACAATGTGATGTTTCCATACGTGTATACGTTGTGTAATTATCAAATCAGGGTAATTAGCATTTCCATCACTGCAAACATTTATCAGTTCTTTGTGGTGAAAGCACTGAAATTCCTCTCTACCAGCTATTCTGAGATAGACAATAGTACATTGTTAATTGTAGTCACCCTACTTTGCAATAGAACACCAGAACTCATTCTTCCCTTCTAATTGTAACTGTACCCACTGACCAACTCCCCATCTCCCTTGTCTTTGGTAACCACTGTCCTATTCACTACTTCTATGAGATCAACTTTTTAAAATTTCACATGAGGTAAACCATGTGATATTTTCTTTCTGTGCCTGGCTAATTTCACATAGTTTAATGTTCTTCAGGTTCATCCATATTGTCATAAACGACAGGATTTTACTCTTTTTTATGGCTGAATAGTACTCCATTGTGTATATCTACTACATTGTCTTTATTCATTCATCCATTGTTGAACATTTAGGTTGATTACATATCTTGTCTGTTGTGAATAGTGCTGCGATAAACGTGGATTTATTTGACATACTGATTTCATTTCCTTTGGATATATCCAGTAGTGGGATTTCTGAACCATATGGTAGTTCTGGGGAACCTCTGTTTTTCATAATGGCTATACTGATTTACAATCCCAACAACAGTGTGCAGGTGTTCCCTTTTCTCCACATCCTTGCCAACCCTTGTTACCTCTTGTCTTTTTGGTAATACCCATCCTCACTAGAGTGAGGTGATATCTCATTGTGGTTTTGATTTGCCTTTCTTTGATGATTAGTAATGTTGAGGCTTTTTTAATACACCTGTTGGCCATTTACATGTCTTCTTTTGAGAAATGTCTGCTGAGGTTTTTCTCCATTTTAAAATTGTGCTCTTTCATTTTTTGCTATTAAGTCCCTTGTATATATTGGATATTAACCCCTTATCAGAGGTATAGTTTGAAATATTTTCTCCCATTCTGTGGGTTGTCTCTTCATTTTATCAAATGTTTCCTTAGCTGTGCAGAAGCTTTTTCTTTGATATAATACCATTTGTCTATTTTTGCTTTTGTTGCCAATGCTTTTGAGGTCTTATCCAGAAAACTCCTTGCCAAGTCCAATATCATGAAGTGTTTCCTCTGTGTTTTCGTCTAGTAGTTTTGTAGTTTGGGACTTACATTTAACTCTTTAATCCATTTTGAGTTGTTTTTTGTATACAGTGAAAGACAGAGGTCCAGTTTCGTATTTCTGCATGTGGGCATCCCAATTTTCCCAGCACTATTTATTGAAGAGACTATCCTTTCCCCGTATGTTTTCTTGGGACCTTTGTCAAAAATCAGGTGGCTGTAGATGCATGAATTTATTTCTGAGCTCCTTATTCTGCTCAATTGGTCTATGTGTCTATTTTTATGCCAATAGCATGCTGTTTTGATTAATACAGCTTTGTAGTATATTTTTAAGTTAGGTAGTCTGATGCCTTAAGCTTTGTTCTTTTTATTCAAGACTGCTTTGGTTAGTTGGAGTCTTTCGTGGTTCCATACAAATTTTAGATTTTTTTTTTCTTATTCAGTGAAGAATGTCAATGGTATTTTCATAGAAATTGCATTGAATCTCATTGTTTTGGGAGTATGGCCATTTTAATAGTATTAATTCTTCCAATCCATAAATATGAAATATCTTTCCATTTATTTGTTTCCTTTCCATTTCCTTCACTGATGTTTAAATTTATTCTTACGTATCTTTTTTTTTTTTTTTGGATAGCTATTGTACCTCAGTATCTCCAGAGGATTGGTTCCAGACCCTCTGTGAATACCAAAATCTGCAGATGCTTAAGCCTGGCAGTAGGCCTTGAGAAACCCATGGATACAAAGTTGGCCCTTGGTATCCACGGATTCCACATCCAATGAATATTATATTTTTGATATGCAGTTGTTTGAATCCACAGATGTGGAACTAACACATATAAAGGGCTGACAGTAAATGGGATTATTTTCTTGATTTCTTTTTCAGATAATTTGCTGTTGGCAAATAGAAATGCTACTGATTTTTGTATGTTGATTTTGTATCCTGCAATTTTACTGAATTTGTTTATCATTTCTAAGAGCTTTTGGTGGAGTCTTTAGAGGTTTTCTATATGTAAGATTATGCTGTCTGCAAACAGAGCATTTGACTTACTTCTTTCAAATTTGGATGTCTTTTATTTTTTTGCCTGGTTGCTCTAGCTAGGACTTCAATACTATGTCTAATAGAAGTAGAGAAAGTGGGCATCCTTATCTCGTGCTAGACCTTAAAGGAGAAAGGCTTTCGACTTTTTCCTGTTTAGTGTGATGTTAGCTGTGGATTTATCATAAGTAGTCTTCATTGTGTTGAGGTATGTATCTTCTATCCCTAATTTGTTGAGGGTTTTTCTCATGAAGGAATGTTGAACTTTGTCAAATGCTTTTTTGCATCTATTGAAACGATCATATGATTTTTGTCCTATCTGTTAATGTGATGTATCACATTTATTGATTGTGTGTGTTAAAATATCCTTGCATCCCTGGAATGCAACCCACTTGATCAGAGTGAATGATCTTTTCAATATACTGTTGAATTTGGTTTGCTAGTATTTTGTTGAGGATTTTTGCAACTATGTTGAAAAGGGATATTGGGTTGTAGTTTTCTTTTGCCTCTAAATATCCTGGAGAACTTCCTTTACTATCAGCCTCCATTCTATGGAAATAGCATCTACTCCAGAGAATCATTGTTCTGGTTCCCTCTACAGATGAAACTCTTTTTAATCCATCTGGAAAGTAACTAATTTGGTTCAATTTAATCCAACAAGTAACACATTAATAGTCTCTAATGTATTAAATGTCATGCTAAGCACTAGGAATGCAGCAATAAAAAGACATCTGCCCTCATAAAGCTTAACTAGGGATGAAGCAGAATTTTAGGGTTACACAAATAATTAAATTTTAATAGGTGCTCTGAGAAAGAATATGACACACTCTGATACATATGCTAACTTCCACCAAACCAAGACTCTTGCCAAAATTATTTTTGCTCTTCTCTGTAGGGTGTATTTTCTGCTATGTAAGGAGCATGGGGTCTCACTTGCTTCATAGTGAAAAAAACAAACAAAATGCCAAAAGGTCTTGGTTATTGAAATAATTCATTTCATTATCTTCCTTTGTCTTCCAAGATTAACATTTTTTACTTCAAAGAAAAGTGTTTTCTCTTTAAACTGTTGCATTTAGAACACTGGGATACATATTTTAAGTATTTAAATGCGCATAAGAATAAATAGAACTAGACTATTTGAAATGATTATTCCAGCTATAATCTATAGACTGGATCATTTAAAGGCTGGGATAATATGTAATAGTATACATATTATGCTTTTTCATCAAATTTCTATAATCGGATGTGGTTTCAATTCTTGGCAAAAGTTTAAAAAGCTACTTATCAATGGGTTATAAGATTTTATCAATGAATAATGTTTTACAAGCTGGAGTTTTCATCTCTTCAGAGAGATAAAGAATACAATTTAAATTTAACATGCTTCAGATGAGAGTAAGTCAAGGTGAATTATAAAAGAAATAAAAATGCAATAAAATTTGTTTAAAAAATTGTCTCATAGCAACTGATTCTAAGAATTATACTTATTTACTAAATATTCACTATCACTTATTTTCCAGTTATTCTACATTGACCACAATGTTTACATACCTAGGACCTTGAGGATAAAGTGCTTGCTGACTTCTCCAGCTTCATTTGAGGCAATGCAGGTGTACTTTCCCGAATCTTCAGTCTCTGCTTTGAGGAGCTGCAGGACCATTCCATGGGTGCTGACTGTCAGATGGGCATCAAGCCCCAGAGGCTGGCTATCTCTAAGCCAGGCCATACTGGGAGCTGGGGTTCCATGTGTAATGCATGCCATAGAGGTGGAACTGCCTTTGAGAATTGTGATTTCCTCTGTCCCCATTGAATTGTCCATATTTGGTGGGGCTACATAGAAAACAACATGGGCAAAATTTGGATGTCTATTGTAGTTTGAGATCAATTTAAATTAAAACATTTGAATAATTCTATAATGTTTCTGTGGTTGATAAAAATACATACTTTAAAATTGTGTAATTAAGGACTTTACAATAAAAATATCTATTAGGAATGCTAATTATTAACCTTCCAAATATTAGCAATAAAACTTAAAAATTGTTTTCTTACAGAACACACAATGTGTCTTAAATTTTGGTGATTTTTCAACTTCTTCAGTCCATCTCTTGAATTTGTTGTAATGTATATAATAGCTTTAGTAGTATTCTTTTAACTACTTTATACAATATAAATAAACCAATATCAAGTTATAGAGTAAGTCATTTGTAGATTACAATAAAGAGTTACTTAAATGAGGTGTTCTTGGGGATTGAGAAATGTGGATCAGCAAACTTCAATATTTCCGAAATGGAAGGTATTGCGTTCTCTCCATATGTACTCATACACACACATGCATATATGCACATACATCCATTCATAGTTTGAATACTCTAAACAAGCTGCTAATATTGTAGAAAAGTTTTCACTTTTTCTTTACATGAAAAGACTGGTGTCATGTCTGGATTGAAATGCCATTTCAAAAAATTAGACTTGATTTATTGCAAATTTCTAGATCAGTATTTTGACAAACAGACAGTATGGTCCAATAATATGGACCCCTTGGAAGAAAATACATTGTCTAGTCAGTAAGATCCTATTTCACTTATCCTTTTGATAAAATCAGATTTCTAAATCTCTGAGGAAGTCAGTTTCTGAAGATAAGTCTGTTGCTTAATACTTGACATAGTAAAGTAATAGGGACATTTCTGTGACACATACCAAACACTTGAAGACTGTAATGCTTATTATCCACCCCAGCTCTGTTGGCGGCCACACAAGTATACACAGCAGCATCAGACACCTGAGCTCTCACAATCCTGAGGAACAATTGATCCAACATTTCATCACGTGATCCCATGCAACAAATACACATAAAATAATTATGATTTATAAATACGCTATAGGTGGTAATTTATGTTGGGAAATTTTAATTATGAGGCTTATAGCCATCCATCACAAAATATAGGGGCCTCAAATGCAATTTATTCTACAAAGTTGATTAGGCAGTGACAATAAACCACTGGAAATATAGCACAATTTAAGAGGTGAATATTTTTCAAATATATATTAATAGAGAATGCTGCTAACATGAAAATCACATTATCATAGTAGGCATCTTCCTACTACCTTGCCACATAAAGTTTTAGCTAAAACAGTAATTCCTGGAAATACATATGTGATAACAAACCTGTCTATCAAAGAACACTTTACACATTTACTAAAAAATGAAAGCAATTAAATAAGGATAAAAAAAATCATTTCAATTGTATATTTGTTGTCCTCCCTCTACTAAAAATATACTTAAAGGGGAAAAAAACTGTAAAGGCTTAGAAAAGAACATTTCTTCAACACTGTTTAAATGAAGGAAAAGTCTACAATCACAGTTACTTCATCTGTTTAGGAAATCAGACACAATACAAGCTGACCTGATAACTTGTCCTGCTGCCAGTAACCGGATATGGGAGGAGAGAGGCAGAGGAAGTCCATTCTTCAGCCAGTTTATCTGCGGTGGAGGTGTCCCTGTGGCTCTGCATTCAATATTTATTGAAGTATCCACTAAAGTCATTAGTTTCTCTGCTTCGTCTTTATTACCCCTAATTGTAGGTGTAACTATGTCGAGGAGAAAGTGAGAGAAAGGGAAAAGAGATGTATTATGTATTACTAGTTCAAATAATTTCAACTACAATTTCTCTCATTTCAAAATTGTATCCCAAAAGGAAATAACGGAGGGATCAAATTTAAAACTAAATGCTCCAGACACCTGCTGCTGGACCTTCACTTCTACTGGTAGATTCTTAAGGCAGCATTATTAAAAGAGGAGGATATTTCATATTTACCAAAGACATTCAAGTTAAAAATTCGGTCTTCTTCTCCAGCGGGATTAGTAGCAACACATATGTATTTCCCCGTGTCAGACGTAAGAGCTCCATAAATGTTTAATGTGCTGCCATTTGCACTCACTCTATGGAAAAGATCATAACAGAGGGGCTGAAATGAGTGAATCTATTTCACTAAGTACATGAAAGCCTATTAAAAATCAGTTACTGAAAGTGATGGAAAATTCAAGCAACCAACTGAAATTCTACAGTAGTGAGTCTCATATCCACCACTTCCTTATGAGAAAAAAAGGAAATGAACAAAATCGAGAATTCTTCTCTATTCAAATCACAGGCAAAGACATGTTTTTCTCAGAGATAGAATACTGTATTCTTAGTTATCAAAATAAGGTTTGAATTCATGTTATACAAAATTCTGGCATGAAGGTTGAAGACTGTTACAGACAATGAGAAACTGAAAAAATTACACATAAAAATCTAGTTATAAACAATACCTTAATAAAAACAGAACAGGATCATTTAAATTGTGACAACAATTTGGTATCATATGTGGTTATATTTTGCAAACATTTTTCTATAAATTACTAAATAAAGCTTTTCTTTTGAATTACATAATAGTAAAAAATAAATATACAATGAGATCATTAAAGATCTCTGAGCTAAGATGATTTCATTATTGGTTGTCTTCACGCACCATTAATTCCAAATCAAAATTTCCCGTGTTTTTGGTAGAGATTAAATTGCCATCTACAGTTGTACAATAGTGATTTCATTAGAATCACCCTGTGTCAAAAGTAAAAGCTCCATTTCTATTATATCTTGTTATTAAATGTTTATTGAGAGCTATATTATTATCTGGGATATAGTTGTGTTTTTTTTTTCAAAATAAAAAATTTTAAATTGCATGAGTTTAATTAAATTAATAAGCAAAAAGCAAGTTGCCGTGATCAAACAAAAGTAGTACACTGAGTTTGGAAAAACTATTGTAGTTGATTGACAAGCTGTTCTATGTACAAATCTATACATATTATGGAATGAATGAATAATAAAGATATAAGAATAAGTAAATTTAGAACATTAATGTAGGAGAAGGAATGATAGACTCCAAATTCCTAGCTACAAATACTATCTTATATAAAAGATCTTATCTTTATATCCCTTATAAAATCTTTAGATGCCATCAAAATGTGGTCTGAAATATGGCAAATACCAGCTGATTTAACAAAACAATTAAATATTTGTTATTTACTCAAAATGTTCACACCAGAGAAATAAAAGTTAAAATGTATCCTCTAAAAGACTAGAAATTTTAATACACAATGAATACAAAGAAAATAACATTTATCTCTTTAAATTATATATATTCCATTTGTTGACCAGAAAATATACTCCAAACCCTTAAATTTACATATTGGTCCAAAATGTTAACTACAATATATGTAGTTAAGGCCTACTTATGCATATAATTAATCTGGTGTAGGTAATGGGATTTTGTGATGAAGCAATCTAGTACAATATCAAATTCCAGATTGTCCTTCCAAAGGAATTTGTTGTTGAAAGTAGTAGGAGGCCCTTACCACATTATTATTCCATCTCTATGTGGTTTGTGGCATGGGTAACAAGTGCCAGCTGAAAATGGGATTTGGACAAACCATTATGAGAGTTATGACATTATCGTATATTTTCTCAAAATGAGCCAATCAGGATAGCATGTCCAAGTCTATGTGGTTTGTTGCATGGGTAACAAATGTCAGCTGAAAATGGCATCTGAATAAACCACTATAACAGTTATGACATTATTGTATCTTTTCTCAAAAGGAGCCAATTAGTACAGCATGTACACAGTTTGGTTGTTTCAGCATACAAAATCATATCTAGAATTATTGATGAATCATTTGTGAGATTAAGTTGGTTTGACATTTGCAGGAAAGAACTAATTATTTTTATGGCATGGGCTTTAGTATAACCATTCTGAAATTACAAGAATAAAATCAGCAACAGTTAACATTACAGTTAATGAGTTAATTAAAGTTAGTCAAGGTTAATGAGTTAATTAACATTACAGAGTTAACAGATAAGAAACATACACAATTCTGAGTGATTCTCTAAGGAGAATGTCTATGTCCAGTTCTCAAAAGTTTTTTGTTTCGTTGTGAATATAATGATAGCTAAGTTCCAATGGGATGGAATTTAGTATTATTACTCATGTGAAATTTGAAGCATAAAGCATTGTAGAAGGCCTTACAATTTATAATGGAAAGGTTATTTTTAAACATACCGGATTCTTTCTGTTTCACCACTAGCTACGGGCTTTCCATCTTTAAGCCATTGAATAAGTGGAGTAGGAATGCCATTTGCATTGCAGACCAGCTCAACATTTTCTCCTAGAAGGACACTGACATCACTTGGAATTTCAGCACCAGCAACACTTGGAGGAACTTTGGAGAAACAATTAGGAATTTCATTAACAAGACACAGGATATAAATTCTAATAAATATAACAGAGTCATAAAACCATATGCCATTTCTAGTTCATATTCTTTGTAGATTATGGTTCAAGATCAAACTATTGTTATCTTCATGAATTACTTTTAAATGATGAAGTTAAAGGAACTCTTCAATATTTCTGGTGCATTTGTAAGTTGATATAATTATTTAGTCATAGAGGCTAGTGATAGAGCTACCTCATGATCACCCTTTCTGGCCAAATTAAATCACTCTTAGATTAAATCCTCAATGGATAGTACAGTTAAAGAACCACAAGCACAAAGGTAAGGCAGCCATGCATTTTTTTGTGTGTTTTTCTTTTGCTCTTAATTCACTAGACTTATAGACTCTTTCTTATAAAACCTTGGCATAAAGTTCTGAGGAAAGTATCTAAGTTGGTTATTTCTTTCTCCATTATTGAATTTAATTATTATTTATTCTGAAAAACGGATAGGTTTATTGTAGTTCTGAAGAGCCAATAGTTTCTATTCTCTTTTTCTAGTCATCTTTGGTTTTCACTTTGATTTCACTGAGAAATATTGTGTAATAAAAATACTGCCAATGGTATCAGATAGAAACATGTTTGAATTCCTATTCTATATGATCATAGTGATGTGCAGAAAGTGGTTGACACCAGGTCACAAAGCCAATTTTGTACATGTTTTCCCCACTCTGTGTTCAGTAACATCCCTTTGGGAGGTTGAAATCTTGTATATATTAGATCATGGTGGGAATATTTTTACCATGGACACTGGCAAACAACTGGCTATGAATCATAATCTTTTTGTCTGGAGAGACAATTCTTAAACATTTACCAGCACATCACTGAATAATCTCTATAAATCTAATTTTAGTCATTCAGAAAATAATAATTATACCACATTTGCAGAATTTACAGTACTAAAGAAGTTGAGTCAATAAGAACATTAGTAATAAGAGACATCCTAAAATGAGTATCTAATATATGACAAGCACTGGACTAGGTCCTATATACATATATTATTTCTAGTTCTAAGACATAATAAAGTATATAAAAATCTGGTAAACTGTTTAGTTCTACCACATATCTCATGAATAGCATCTGTTATTATTAATGCATTAAACATAATTAAATATGCAACTTCTGATACTGAATCTCTGACTAGCTGTTTTTCCTTTAGCTTCTGAAATCCCAAAGCATCACTAATCATCACAGAAAGACCTACTGATAGCTGTGAAATTAATTATTCTAATTGTATTTTTTTGGAGTTATCTTTAGCAGAGCACACAACAGATACATAATATTCATAATAGAATTAATAATTTATGAGAAATCATTTCCCTAATAAGACTGTAAGAAAAAGTATTTCAACTTAGTTTCAAGTTAGACTTTCATTTCAGTTTCAATACTGAGCCAAATGTAATAATCAGAGGTTTACTGGAAATCAAAAGAAAACAACTTGTCCCTGAAATGCTTAATACTATGTTGGAACATAGTAGGCATTAATTAAATATTTGATGAACTGCTCCTTATTATCATCTTAAAATAGTATAAGATTCATCATTCATTAAAATTTACCTAGTTTACCTGTGGTCAGATCATCATACAACTTCTTTGTTAATTAAATCTTATCTATACCAATGAGAACAGATCTATAAGCTTAGCATCAAAATAAATCATACCAGTTTAAAATAAGTATAACTCCGTAGAATATATACTATAGAAAGATAATAATGGAAGTGGAAATAGAAAATTGGAAAAAGTAGAGATTACCAAACTTCCACTATTCTTTTTTCCACATTTATGTCCATTTCCATGAAAACAGAACCTACTGGTAAATACAAGACAGAAAACTGATGATAGTTTTTGATGATCTAAAGATATGTTGAATCAATTACTACTGATCCCTTTAAATGTAGATTTTGTACTATAAATGAAATAACAAAGAAATTGAAGATAGATCACAGTGGACAATACATACCTTGAATTGAAAGAAAGTAATATTTCTGGGCTCTTCCCTCCATATTTGAAGCAATACATGTATAGTTTCCACTATCTGAATGCTGGGACCGGGCAATCTGGAGTTTGCTACCTCCAGACAAAATATGAACTTCTAGTGAGTCAGAATTTTCTAGAGGTAGAAACAAAGCACAATAAAACATTTAAAAACCCTTTAACTGCAACATCTCTAAAATTCATGATTAAATGTCTTACTTTATGTGATAAATGTATTTCTTAAAAGTTCTCCGAGTGTACTTTCATTTTAAATGAGTCTTTTTAAAAAAATAAAAAAAATCTTTATAAAATGACTAATCATTTTACAATGAGTCTATTTTATAAATTTGTATTTCAGTGCATTAGGCTTCTTGAACTAAACACCCCTATGAGCATGGTACTTAAAATGTGCTATTTTTAAAGTCTAGAGAATTAAGAGTAAAAGAAAAAAAATACACACACACACAAAATGCACAGTTGACTTACCTATGTGCTTGTGGTTCTTTAACCATGCTATCGTGGGAGGTGGGATCCCAGTGGCATCACATGTTAACGTCACAGGATTGCTGATTGTCTCCACAATCACTTCTCTTTCAGGTCCTTCAATACTGGGTGGCACTGTAAAACAACAACAACGACAACAACAACAACAAAAAACAGAAGAAAATTATTTGTCCTCATTAAGCTAATTTGGAACACTTTTTTTCATTTGCATATCTGGGGGAAAAAGAGTTGTATTAGAGGCAAATGCTCACCATATACATTGAGGTGGAAATTTTTATCATCCCGTCCTGCTACATTTATAGCTCTACATACATACTGGCCTGTGTCAGATACCTAAAAGAAAAAGATACTATTGTATGTGCTCCATTAAGTTATAGATGACCAATCATACTGTTTGCGTTTAGATTAAATCATCAGTCATCTGTATGCTCAGTGCCCCAGTTCTAATTGCCTTCTGCAATGTTGCTATTTTTTATAAAAATAGTCAATGGTACTCGCTATGTATTTTTTTAATGAAAATCATTTTTCACTGTAGTAAAAGGGAATGTGCAACTTCCAAGCATCTTTTCCACCGCCCCACCAAGGTGTCATGACACTCAAACAAGAATAAAAGATGCACCTCAGCTTTCTTAATCTGTAGCATTTGTCCATCGGCTAAAATCTCCACATGAGTAGACTCTGTTATCATCCGCCCATTCTTATACCAAGTGATGACTGGAGGTGGGACAGCGTTCGACTCGCACTCCAGAGACACAGAAGTTCCCTCTCTTACATTAACTACAGAAAGAGATTCACTGTCATGGTCTTTAATGCTTGGGGGCACTGAAGGAAGAAAACAGAAGGTTTTTTTTTTTTTTCATTAAGGTGCTCAGATAGAAAATATTGAATACCAGTTTTAAAATAAAATAATTTTATGAAGAGAGTAAACAAACCATAAACAGTCAGGGAAAACTTTTTCTTGCTTTCGCCAGCTTGATTGATAGCTATACAAGTGTATTCACCACCATCTGATACCTTGGCCCGAATAATTTGTAGAGTTCGACCACCTGTAGGCAAATAGAATGCAAATTGTAGAGTGGTATACAGGTTGTTCTAACAACTATTTTACCAATCAGATAAATAGCAACATATATCCTTCCCCTTAGAGTAAAATTTATAGCAAAGTCTTCCTATTTAAAATAAAATAATTAGATCAGTTTTCTTTGATCTTTCCTTTATTATTCACATAGTTCCTTATAAAGGAAAAGATTCATAGAATTTTTCTCTCCAGCATCCAAACATGGACAGTAAAACATTGATACAGGCTCTGGTGAGCAAATAGTAATTGTACTACGGTCAAAATATGTTAAGAAGTGTTTTCTAGGTTTAAATTTCCCACAATGCCGAGGTGTCCCATCTATCTATTTATCTATCTATCTATCTATCTAGTCTATCATCTATCCTTAAGGAACTTTAGGATTGATTTAAAACAACCAGCAGATGTATCCAATGAAAGTACTATTTGCCATCTACCACTTGGTATTACTAGGCCATTCAAAGCTGCTCTCTTTCTAAATTGTATCATTTCTTGAAGGAGACTTTGTTATTTGTACATTCCCACTAAAATCAGAGAAGTCTACACAATCTTACCTTAATGACCCCAAATGGGCAAAGAGAGGCATTTACTATGAATAAATAAATGAAGCACGAAAAAAGTTTGGAAAGAGACTAATTTGAAATGCCATTTGTATTAAAATAAAGATGAGAAAATTTTGCCTACTTTATAATAAGAAGTTCCTTACCAGGCACAATGAGAGCATTTGTGCTCAGCTCGATGGGCTGTTCATTCTTGAGCCAGTTGAGGTCAGGAGGTGGAAAACCAGAGACCTCACAGGTCAAAGAGATGAAATTGTTCACCACGACAGTAAGATTTTCAGATTTAGGACCAATGACACTTGGAGGAACTATAATAGTAAATGTATTAAAAGTGAAAGCAGGTGTTATCAACATATATTCCCATGTACTAAATATAAATCCAACCACTGTACTCTGCTAAAGGACTGAGTTAATGATTCTGTTCATTATCTAGCTGGCTGTCTTAGAATTTCCTAATGACTTCATCAAACTCACGATGGAGTTTATTTTTCCCAGTTGAAAGAGAGCACCAGAATTTTCAGAGACAGAATTATTCTGCATTTTGTTTGTAAAACATAGTTGACAATTGCTAAGATAATTTTGTCAATGTACAAAGGAGACCTAATGTGTTTTTTATTAAGTATATTTGAATAATCTTGTTTGTAATATTTTATTTTTACTTAAGTGCTGTAGAGAAGGAGATAATAGTGAGAATTTCAATATTAAAGAGACAGGAGGAGCCGGTGGGTTTTTTTTTTAGGAGATAACGGGGCAGGGATCTAGAGTCAGGTTAGACTTTGGCCTTTGGAAGGTAGAGCAATGCATTTCTCTTATTTTAACAAGAAGGGAAGAAAGAAATGGTAGGAACAGATGTGGTCAGTACTCTTAATTTGATGGTAGGAATTTGAGGTGGATTTCTAGAATATGCTGTCTGTTTTCCCTGCAAAAGAGAAGGTGAAAGTGTTAATATTTACTGAGAGAAAGTGAGAGGGGGCTGTTATGAACTGACTGTTTCTGTCCCGGCAAATTCATATGTTGCAGCCCTAAGTCCCAGTGTGGCTGTATTTGAAGATGAGGCCTTTAAGGAAGCAATTAAGGTCAAATGATTCCTTAGGATTAGTGTCCTTTAAGAAGAGCCACCAGAGAACTGGCTGTCTCTCACCAAGCATGCTCAGAAGAAAGGCTATGTGAGGCCACGTGAAGACACAGCAGGTGTCTGCAAGCCAAGTGGAGAGCCTTCTCCAGACACTGAACCCTGCCAGTACCTCCATTGTGGACTTTCTGGCCACCAGAACTTTGAGAAAATGAATTTCTGTTCTTTAAGCTACACAGTGTCTGGTCTTGTTAAAGCAGCCTGAGCAGACCAAGACAGTGGCCACTTGATATTTTTGAGGAGGGTGTGAAGGTTTAAGAGAATCACTATAGTGTAGAGACAAAACGACAAGTTGCGATCAGCATGGAGAGCTTAGTTCAAGCTGGTACTATGAATTTACAATGACATCAGTATTCCTGACTTCAAGATTTCCTTCAGCCATGGTGAGCTACCTAAGTGCAAGTAGCGTACAGATGTGGAATTTAGTGAGAGGCATTAGAGAGAAGCAGGTATAAAACTTACAGAATAAAACTACCTGCATTAAAATCCTAGTGCAGCATTTGCAAGCTGTGTAACTTTTAGTATGTTACTTAATCTCATTGAGCCTCGCCTTTTTCACCTCCAAGGGAGGCATAAAATGGTAGCAAGCACATATGGTTACTGAGATAATGAAGTGAAATAACCTATATAAAACATTTGGCACAGCACCTGGTAGGTTTCAAGCAGTCAGTTTGTTGTCCTTGTTGTTATATGCAGATTTGAGCTTTTCCTGAGCAAGAAGGATGAGAAACCATGGGCTAAGAGAAGTGATTGAAACGCTGTTCCACAAAAACTAAGCTGGCTATGAGAGAGTGAAAAGAGCTAAAACCTAAGATACCAACAGACTGAAGGAGTACAAAGGAAGCAAGCACAGTTGTAGAGGGAGATAACAAATGGTATTGTTTTGCATGAAAATAATTTACATTATTTCCCCTCAAATGAATTTTCCAATATTTAAGTAATGAGTTCCTGATTGCCGTCAGGAACTGAAAACATCATTAACTGGTAAAAGAAGAAACACATTCCTGAACTCCAATCCTTAGTAGTAAAACACTAGTGATTATTTCCTCACAAGTCACTGTCCCACTTCAGGTGTTTCTACTGCACATTGCAAAAAGACAACGATTATGAAAAATATATAATAAACACGCAGAAAACATTTATTTAGCAACTACCACAACTATAGACACCATTCTAGGTTTACGGAGACCAAGATAAGTAAGATATGACCATCTGCCTAGAGCACTTACAATAAAGTTATGGGATAGAGGCAAAGATACAGATATATGAAGATAACACAAGGCAACATATGGAACTGTTACAATTGTGGTATTTACAAGACGCTTTTTTGTCATAGAGAAGGAAAAATGAATTTTGCCTTAAGCAATCAGGAAAACTAATCAGTATTTTGTTTTCCAATATTTACTGCACTTTACAGATTAGAATGTGTGCTTTCACAAAGATTATGTTTGTTTAATTCATTCTTCCTGAGAATTCATAACACATGTGTTCCTGCTCTGGTTAGATTATCCAGTCAAAAAACTTCAAAGACACTTATTAAGTATCTACAGTGTGTTTCTCACTGTGCTAAGTACTGGAATTAAAAAGATAAAAGTGTTTCAAATATTTGTTACACAAACACCAAATACTGCTAGATACCAATACTCACTACATATCACACCAAAGAAGAATATTTATCATGCTACATAAAAGTGCTTTTGAAGGTAGAAATTTTTCGTGACATTGCAAATTTCAGTTACTTCCAAAATGAGCTAGAATTTTATGTGTGTATTACCTATGTAAAGGAGATCTTTTATAATGATTATTCACCATTTCCAATTTAATATTCTGGAAGCACCAGCATCTCACAAAATAAAAACTCCTCTTTTGCGGTAGATATTCAACTGCTTTGTTTTTTAGCAAAAAAAATGGTATGTATAGGTGTCTAGCATGTATTTAAAAGAGTTTGATGAATCATTGAGGTGTGCTGGTAGTTTTAAAGGAATTATTTAACTCCACAAAGTGACTTTTTCTTCTCCAGGGAGTATATTAGTTACTAGAGGACATAGCTCAACATGAATTCTGCACTTAAGGACAGAAACCAGTCCCAATCAGGACTAGTGGATACATTTTTATGAGTAGAAGACCTGTATTTGCTTCTAACTTTATAAACTTGTAATCATTAATATTTTAAATTGTTTTTCCTTTCAAACATGCAGGAGTAATTATTTTCTCTTGAGAGACTGAAGTAATATAAAAACTGTCTTCCTGGAAGTTTTATACTTTATAAATCATACTAGCCATCATGGAAAGAAAGAAGAGAGGGGATTGAATGAGTACAGGCTCCTCACATTGTTTAAGTCAAAAAATACAAAATAAGCCTACATAATCTGAAACAGAAATTTTCTGCTTTTCCAGGCATACCCTAACAGATGGTTTTGGAACTGAGTTCTTACCATTAACATTGAGGTTAAAATATTTTTTGGCACTCCCAGCTGTGTTCTCAGCAACACACACATACCTGCCGATATCTATTATTTGAGTATTCAGAATCTAAGGGAAAAATGAAGAAATTCCAAATGAAATTTTGAATAAAGCAACTTGTCATATTTTCCTACTTTTTAGAATAA
The DNA here is from genome assembly GCF_002776525.5 of Piliocolobus tephrosceles. Classification (NCBI taxonomy): domain Eukaryota; kingdom Metazoa; phylum Chordata; class Mammalia; order Primates; family Cercopithecidae; genus Piliocolobus; species Piliocolobus tephrosceles. Next base: position 42,736,072 of record NC_045434.1, on the reverse strand, counting down.
TATATTATTTCTACTTAATACCAGATAGAAAAAAATGTTGTACATACTAGTGCCGATGCTAGCTTTTAGTAGGTAAATCAAATAAATATTTACTAAGATTTCTAATCAGGAAAGGTAATTCTATACATATTTGTGGGATATTGACTAGAAAAAATGTCCCAAATTATTCTCCCATTTCCCTCTCTCTGCCTCTGGCATTGTGACTTTGACACCCCTCCCATCAGGAAGTAGAATTTGTTGGTCTTATGACTGGTTTTGGTCAACAGAACGTGATGGAAGTGACAGTCATTTCAAAACTGAGGCCTATTCACTTTTGCTTAGTCTTTTGGAACCCTGCCAGCACCATGTGAGGAAGCCAGGGTTAGCCTGCTGGAGGGTGGAGATCACATGGGGAGGAATCATCACAGTTTACTGCAACTGAGGTCCCAGATATGTATGCAAAGTCAGCCAAGGCCACATCCAGAAGAATCATCTAGCAAACCAGCAGGCTTGTGAGCTAAATAAATGCTTATTGTTTTCAAGTCATTAAGTTTTGGAGTGGTTTGTTTTATGCAGCTAATATAACAATTATGTTTTCTTCATTTTATTACATAGAAATTTCTATCCATCTATATATCTTTTGGACTTGGACACAGAACCATTGAAGTATTTGGTAGAGGCTATATGATTATCACATGGAAACAGTCACAATATTTAGAAGATACTTTGAAAATTTAAGGTTATTTATAGGTAATAAACCTCATTCTCTTTTGAATAAGGAATTCCATGAGATATGTCCCATGTTGGGTACACTGATGGTTATGCTTGGATTCTTGAGCCAACAGAATAGTATTTATTTTGCTCAAAAGTAATTTATCAGATTGTATCCTAACAAAAGAACTGTTATTATTTCTATAAGTGCCTTTCTTTCAGGACATGTGAAAAGAAGAATATGGACACACAATTGGTAAACGACAATCCAGGATATTTATGTTATCTTCATAATTTTTACTATTATCAACATTTTGCCTATATACAAATTTAAATCTATAGGGAACTTTCTACCATTTAGAATTTTACCACCCGAAATATATAATGGAAAGGATTGCAATAATGATTTGTTTATAATACAATTTTTATCACAAAGACCATATTGTAGTCAATTGAGGTGTGTGTGTGTGTAGAACATTTCTGGAAAAAGCCACACAAAACTATTAACAGTGGTAATCTCTGGTAGTGGGAATAGAATGAGGAGGAAGAATTTTATTTCATATACCTTTGATGGTTGGTTATTTTTATAAATATAATATAAGCTAATAACATTATTTTTAAAAAGTCAAAAACAATTATTACAAAATGCAAAGTCAAATAGCTCTTTTTAAAATTAGATCTTTACTTTTACCTGCAGAATTCGTCCATTAGATAGAAATTTATGATGGTCATCTTCCAGCAAGGGCTGTCCATCTTTCTGCCAGGAATTCCTTGGTGCTGGGCTGCCACTGGATAAACACTCCATCAGTGCACTCTTGTTCACCAGCACGGTGACCTCTTCAGGGAGATCACTATTTGCTCCCTTGATAATTGGTGGCACTAACAAAGGATTGCAACAACGGGATAAAAAATGGGCAACAGTCTTTTCTAAATTATGCTAATTTTCTGACAACTTTAAAAAGTTTGGGATAATAGAGAAGCAAAACTTGAAGGAGAAACCATGATCCCCAGGTAACATTTTGTACTAATAAACTGGGGTGGTGAAAACAGTATTTGAATTTGACTTTATTCTCTTCCCTCTCTTCACTTATGCTAGACTAATCCCTCAGATAATATCATTCCCATTTAGCCCAATCTCAATTCTTCTCCAATATATCTTTTACTTCTCTCTCAGCCCCTCCCACTACACCTTCTGGGTTTTCAAGCATACGTATAAGAAGCATCGTATAAATAGATATTTAAGTCTATATGGTTATCCAGAGGGTACAGATAAATCACACCCTTTAAAGTGTATTTGAAATGTTCAGATTTGGCCTTATTTGGAATGGAATTGCCTGGGCGATTCAAAGTGTGTTTCCCAGCTTCAGCACCGGTGGTATCAGCATCAGCATCACCTGGGAGTTTGATTAAAAATGCAAATTCTTGGGCCCCAACTAATTCAATAGGCATCTCTGAGGAAGGGCCAATAAACCTGTGTCTTAACAAGCTTTTCAGGTGATCTTTATGTATGCTAAAGTTTGAGAAGTCTCACTCTAGATTTTTCTACGTGTTCATTCTTGCTTAATACTGTATAATCCAGCTATACATTAGTTACGAAAAATCACATAACCCATAGAATTTCAAAAATGAAAATGTTAAATGAACTAGGAACACAGGTTGGCTGCTTTGGTAAATGTAGAAATTGATTTTTAAAATAAATAATCATTTTTGTTTTGAAAGCTTGGTTATTTTTCTCCCACTTTAAAAATATGCCTTATCTTTAGCAATCAGTAAAGACTGCAAGTTTGATGTAGATGCTATCTTATGGTATCTGGGTTTCCAACAACTAAATTGAAAGTCTGTAAAGAAAATACTCAATGCCACAAAGTACATAATAGAATTTTAATGTTATTTTGAATGCTTACTTTCACATTCAAAGCTACATGATTGATTTTACTATGCTTCAGATAATGTAAAATGTATAATTTGAACTGCAGATTAATAAATAATAAACTAGAGTTTTAGATTAAATGAGACTATCACTACCCAACATCAAGAAAACTAATCAAGAGCTGAAGCATTAGGAGGGCTAGGAGATTCAGGCACTGACATGCAGAGGCCCCCACCTCAGCTCTTTGCTTCTACCTGCTCCAGCTGCCACACCCTACCAGTTGGGTTACACCACTCAGAATTGTTCTCAGTGGCCGTCATGCACCTGGGAGGTGAGCAGCAGACATGAAACAGCCCTAATTCAGAATTTAGGGGCCAGTTAATTGTTCTTTCTTTGTTCCACCTTCTAAACTCATCTCCAACTTGTTCGCTAACTTCCTAATTGAAAATAACAGCCTGAGGCATGAACATCTACCCTTGACCATCCAATCCCATAGTTTCATTTCAATTTCACTGAATCACAGTGTTTCCCTACCTATATTATCAACTCCTTCTACTCACCCTAAATTAAACTCTTTCCAAATTTAGGTCTGTAAGATACATGGATGTGTTTGGTCAAGGAATAGGCGGAGGCAGACATCCAGGCCTGCATGACTCAGCAGGATTGATGTGCAGGCACACACCTCCACTTGTTATACAACCTGTTTGTGTAAGTTCATACTTGGCTCTGAGCCACTATTGTCTATAGAAGGTATAGCTGCCCTGCAGCACTGTGCACGGCGCTGGGTTTGGCATGGCACAGAATGGCTTGACATGGCTTGCATGCTCCCAGAGAGAGAGAGAGTAACACTACTGACCACTGTAAGGGAGAGTCAGGCTCCTTTAAGGCAGGCAGGAACCAGCTCATCCCCAGAGAGAAAGAGTTAAGCTGCTAACACTGAAAGAGAGAGCTGGCCTTGCAGGCCAGCTATACAGCTATGCATGGGAGCTGGCTGCTGAGAGGAGCCACAGAGGTGGAGCAAAAAGCCAAGATAAAGGTGGACAGTGTAAGAGAGCTAGTGTGAGAGAGCTGCTGATGAGAGAGCTGCTAAACACAACTAGAGCTGGGGCTGGAACCTGACCCCAAGCAGGACATATGGCATAGTTGTGAATCTAACAAGGTCAAGTTAAGCCAGGTGGTCCAAGATATTCCTTCAGTGTCCTTGACATTGTCAACATTGATTTTTAATTGTCATCTCCTCTCTTTTCCTTGTAACTCTCTCATGAACTTTAAAATCTATGTTAACTGTTATGTCACTTATCTTTTCCCTTACAGGAACAATACTTCTTCAACTCTCTGTTCATGTATTCAGATGGTGATCTAGTTCAAGGATGAACACATGAACTATACCTTATCAATCAGAACATTGCAACCTCTTGCTCTCTGTGATTGGCTCTGGGTGGATAAGTGATTCACACTTGGCCAATGAAAACCATGGAAATTCAATTCTAGGGCTTCAGTTGTAAATACTAGGAGAAAAACCTTTCATTTGAATGTGGAACTAGGAGGATGCAAGCCTAGAGCTGCTAGAGGCCACCTTGCTATCCAAGGGGATCCCCCTCCCTGAGAGTGACATGAATAAAGAAAAGCAGAGTCAAGAGACAGGTAAAGTCTGTTGACCTCTTTTGAACCACAGAAGTCAGACATGACTGTAGCCAGCTCTGTTTTGGGACTTTTCTGATTCATAAGTCAATGAATTCTTTTTTTTTTTTTTTTCATTTAAGTCAGTTTGTTTCTTAATACTTCAAGAGTCCTGACTAATGTGCTGTCAGTATGTAGAAGATAATTACCTCCTTCAGAGAACTATCAGTTTCTGGTTATCTTTATAGTCTCAAAAGTGCTTAGTGTAACATCCTGCAAACATTAGTTCCTCAAAAATACTTTTCAGTAAAAGAATGAACAATAAACAAAAGAAAAACTCACCAAGTACACGGACATCATACTGAAGGGAATCTTCTCCGGCCTCATTAACAGCCACACATGTGTATCTCCCAGCATCCTCTACTTTAGCCCGAGGAATCTGCAACACTCGCCCTCCTGAAAATAATATCCCACTATGTTTATTGCTCTAATCTTAGAGTGAACAGAACCCATAAACAGAGATACAAATTTTGCGGTCTGATGACTGACTTACATTTTCTTTCTTTCTTTCTTTCTTTTTTTTGAGACGGAGTCTCGCTCTGTCGCCCAGGCTGGAGTGCAGTGGCCGGATCTCAGCTCACTGCAAGCTCCGCCTCCCGGGTTCACGCCATTCTCCTGCCTCAGCCTCCCGAGTAGCTGGGACTACAGGTGCCCGTCACCTCACCCGGCTAGTTTTTTGTATTTTTCAGTAGAGACGGGGTTTCACCGTATTAGCCAGGATGGTCTTGATCTCCTGACCTCGTGATCCGCCCGTCTCAGCCTCCCAAAGTGCTGGGATTACAGGCTTGAGCCACCGCACCCGGCCACATTTTCTTTCAAGGTTCCTGTTTCATCCAATGGTTCAGTTTTAATCTCAGATACCACTTTTACAACAAACACTGCATTATTAAAAAGTGACCCAACGTATGAATCGGATCTCCTGAGAAATGAATAGCTCATGTAGATTTTCCTAGAAGGGAGACTGCTACTCTATGTGCTTCATCATGTTTCCTAGGCAATGTTACTATGTAGTAACTTCTTGCTTTTATAGTTGTGAACACTTTTAATGTAAGTTTACACCATTTGCTGCAAGTACTTGTTTGAGAAAGCAATATCCAAGGATGTAAAAGTATAAAGTGTACAATTTTACATACGTTCTTATGAGGATAGCTGTGTATTTTTAAACGTCATGTAGACATAATTTCAAATTTAGAAAAAAGTTGCAATAATTATATAAAGACTTTTACTCATGTTCACTAATTATTTATATTTCACTCCATTTGCTTTATCTCTCTCTGTCATATGTATATAATCTTTTTCTGAACCATTCAAGAGTAATTTGGAGACATGGTGCCCTTTCACCCCTAAAATACTCATAAATCCATATTTCATAACAACAAGGATAATCCCTTATATAACCGTGTTACGATTAAAAACAGAAAATTTAAAATCAAAACTACTATTGAATCCACAGTCCATAATCATATTTCATTATTGTTGCAATAATGTTTTTTATAGCCATTTTGCCCAAACCCAGATCTAATTTAGGATCACATATTAGAGTTACCATGTCTACTTAGTCTCTTTTCATTTTTATTTTCAGGATATTCTTTTATTTAATTGGGGTAAAATTTACATTCAATTACTTAATGCACTGACCTAAAGTGTACAAGCTGACGAATTTTGACAAGCCCTGTATATTTGAATGCTTGTTAAAATTAAATAGAAGCCTTGAAAATATTATTCCATAACAGTTTAAACATCTTTGCTACCAATAAACCAGGTAACAATTTAAATATTTGAAACTAATACTCTTCCCTATTTATGATAGGTGCATTTAATAAACTGAGTAGTAGTGATCTGTAAATATATATTAGCATTTATGTTAATAATATATATAAACCAAACTGATTATCTTATTGCACTAATGGAGAAATGGAGGCACAAGGAAGCCAAAGGACTTTGTTGTGTTGATAGAGTGATGTGTAGTAGATCTGAAAAGTTTACTAAGCTATGCTCTGCTATTGTCTAATTCTCAACCAAGACTATTTATTCTAGATTGAAGCTACGTGGATGCCAGCGGCATTCAGCAGCCTGCCAGTTAAATTACTTGGCCAGAGACTCAACCAATTTAATTCATCTAATACATGAGAGGAAACACATTTGGCAGAGAGTCAGCTTTTCACCCTTTTGGTAGCAATCTTTACCTGGCAAAATCAATACTTTATCACTTGAGGTCAGAGGGTGGCCATCTTTGTACCATGTCAGTGTAGGAGGGGGAGCAGCATTTGTCTCACAGTAAAGAGAAATGGGATTGTTGATGATCACATCTTTGGCTTCACCACTCCTGCCGGTATCTAGCATGTTTCCTATTTCCCAGAGTTTCTGAAAACTTGGAGGAACTATGGAGGAAAGGCATTAAATGTCAGTCACATATGAATGCTTAAACAAAGATCTTGGATGTGTTTTCACCAGAGTGATTTGTAAAAGCAATAGATTAGACAATGTGAAAATAATTTCAAGTACTGACACCATTACCAACTCTAGTCCTTAGCCAAAAAAGTAGTAGACGAAAGTCAGAGCTGGTTCTCATGTGGAAGAACAAGAAATATGAGGCTCAGAATGCTGTTCTCATGCTTTGCTCTCCCTGTTAAAGGGCTCTGGCACTTAGACAATAAAGGGGCTCACTCTCAGAAAGGAGCATTGCTAAATGATACACAGCAGGAAAGACTAATTTTGAGAAACCATTAAAAAATACTGGCTCAATTGAGAGCATTTCACAGTGATTTGGCTTACTAAGAAGGCAAAAGAAATTATGCAATCAGGATTAAAAATTCCATTAACAAAAATAATAGGAATTTTCATACTTTTCTGGTTACAAGTATGAAGTTTATGGAAGGCAATTTGCCTGCACATCAAAAGCATTAAAAGAATGCATAACATAAAATTTGTCACAGAAAAAAGTACATAACATTTAACCTAAAATTTCCATTCTTAGAAAATTATGAAAAATAAAAGATGTCCAAAAGTTTTATGTATAAAGATGTTCAGTGCAGTATTATTTATGAGTGGTGAAAGCTTATAAACAACCCAGACATTCAACAGTTAAATGATTAAATAGTTTTTGGATATTCAACTGGTGAAACAGACATAATTATTACAAATCATGTCAAATATAGCAACATCAACAGTAACAATATAAATAATAACAGCAGGTATCATTTCTCAATCATTTTGCTAAGAGCTTTATATACTTTATCTCATTTAGTATTCGCTGAAATTCTACAAGACAATCATGTTAAAAAGGAGGAAACAGTCTTAAAATTTAGTTTACTTTACCAAGTCACAAAGCTTTTAGAAGCCATAATCATCATTCAATTCCAAGTCTGTTTTGTTTTGTTGTTTGCTTGTTTTTATTTTTACATTTACTTATTTATTTCTTCCAACTTTCATTTTATGTTCACAGGGTATATGTGCTGGTTTGTTATGTGGGTAAATTGCATGTTGTGGGGGTTTGGTGTACACATTATTTCATCACCCAGATAATATGCCTGGTAGTGGACAGATAGTTTTTTATTACTCTGAATTCCATACTGTACTACTTTCCTGCCTCTCATGTAAACGCTGTTTTTAAAACTTCACGATATAAAGTTAAGGGAATGCTAATGCAACACAGAAATCTATATTGTGTGACCCCAACTTTGTAAAAGAAGTATATATTTTAAAATATCAGAAGGAAACACATAAAAATAACAGAGGCAATCCTGAATGATGAGATTATTTCCTTCTTTAATTCTCAAGTCTAAATTTTCAATCATGAATTTATATTATTAACAGAAAAAAACTGTTTAAAATAAGTCAAATCTCTTTTCTTTTACTTTGAAAGATCATATAAATTACATTATATACAATAAGCATATTAGTATTACCTTGTATATTCACGTCAAAATCCAACTCATCTTCACCTGCAATGTTAGACGCTACACAAGTATATCGTCCAGTGTCTGATATTTGAGCCTCCTTTATTTGCAGTGTGTGTCCATTTGCAGCAATATTAACATGCTCATCGGATTTAAGGGGCTGTGATTCAATTATAACAATGTTAGCATTAAGTGCTATAATGAATCTTCTAAGAGGCCATGCAATTGATAGTTTTTGTGATTTTTTTAAATAAATGAAAATAAAATTATATGCAGAACATTCACAATAATAGTTTAATCAAAATAATTGATTTACTTTGATTAAACCCATTGTTTTTGACTAATCAAATTTTTATTTATTGAAAATTGCCGCTGTTATGGTTTACATTTGTACCAGGCATTTGTGCATGATGCATTTATACATTTTTTATGATAAATATGTGTTTTTAGTTACCACATTTATTCATGTTGGAAAAAATTTTTCACTGATCTCATGTAATATTTAAAAAGCATGTCTTTTATAATTTTGTAGAAAATGTTAGAATTTCTTTATGAAAGATTGAGCACATTAGTATAATCTGATTTGATCTATATTACTTTTTTTATTCAGAAACATTATTACTTTATAAATAAAAAATTTTAACCTAAAGATATTTATATTATGATGTTTTATTGGAATTATTACTATAAAAAAGGATATTAACTTACATATATTTGTATTATGATGTTTTATCAATAACATTACATATAGTTAATAGAATATTTCCCATCTTCTCAACATTTTCATTTATACAAATTCCCCCTCATTCATTGAAAATTTTAGCTCCGGGCTCAGTGTCATTCCTTCTAATGATACTCTTCTCATAACTCTTGGTGATTCCAATGCTGTGTTCTCTTACCTCCTTGATCTCCTTCTTTTAATTTTCTTGTCCCTCACCCTTTCTCAGCCACTAAATAGGAGAGTCATACCTAGACCTTATAATTAACAATAACTGCGCTCCTTCATAATCTCACTTTCAAGCTCTCATCTGCTGACCACCACTTCCTAATTTTCTATTATTACTAATTTTCTCTAAGTTTTTTTTTTTTTTTTTAATCCCATGGGAGCCCCACAATCCATTGACCTTGCAATATTTTCACTGCCACTCAGTCTCCTCCTGACCTCTCTTCCCTTCTTACCCAGAGAAGGTCTGTCATGATAATCATTCCTTGTATAAACTCTCAACTCCCTTAACTCCTCTCCCTTTATTTCACTCCCCTGGCAAAACCTGAACTGCTTAAAATCAGTTTCTGCCCATTCTGAGAATTTGCTGGCCTACTCAAGGACATCCCTCCAGCAACTGTGTTTCTCTCACCTACATCATAATTAACTTGTTTCTTTCCACTGGATGATTTCAACCTAAAACAAAAGCAAAAACAAAAACCTCTCTTGCTGCAGCCCACCTCTACATTTTCTACTGTGCTTGGTAGCCAAATGACTTAAAAATGTTTTCTACACTTGTGTTCTCCAATTACTTTCCTTCAGTTTTTTCTTTCCATCATTTCTTGATATGATCCAATCAGACTTTCACTATTTCTTCTTGATCAAAAAGACTTTGTCAAGGTCACCAATGACATTCATGTTGCTAAATTTGTTGGAAAATTCTAAGTACTTATTTTACCTGATCAGTATCATTTAACACAGTTTAACTTGTGTTCCTTTTGAAGTACCTTTTTCACTTATCTTTTGGGACACTATGCTCCCTAACCTTTAAAGGAGTACCCTGAGGCTTAATTCTTAGACCTCTTCTCTATCTACTCTCACTTATCTTGGACTTATCTTTAATCTCCTTCCTACACATCCCACACATCCTTCTACCACCTTGGTCCAAGCAACAACCATCACTCTTTTGGTGGAGATGCAATTGAAATAACCATTGCAATAACTTCATAATTGAACGTTTTCTTTATTCTCCAAATACAGAAAGAAATGCAATCTGCTTAAAACCTTAAGTCAGATTATGTCATATCATTCTTGTATTCAAAATTTCCCAGTTGGCTTTCCATCAGAATAAAGGCCAACTGGCACACGGGGTGGCATGATCTGGCTCTCCATTAGCCTTCTGCTCACATCTTCTGTTCCCATCAATCACTGCACTTCAGCCTAAATGCCTCAGGGCCTTTGCCCTTGCTATGCTCTCTACTTTGGAATATTTTGCCCTCTATTATTTTATGTCTGCTTCCTTCACTTTCTTTGGGTTTCTGTTTATATGTCACATTATCAGTGAGGTCTTCTCTATTTAAGTAAGAGATCACACTCTCCACCCTTGGTTTCCTTCTCTCATATTGAGTTTTCTCCATGATACCTGTCCTACCTGACACATTATGTCTTTATTGGTTTGGTTTAGTTTTCGCCTTCCTAAACTTCACATGAGTAGAACTTTGTGTCTGTTTCTTTCATAGCTGTATTCCTGCATCTAAAACAGTGTCTGACAAATAGTAGATGCTCAACAAATAATTCAGAATGCAATTAATCATTATTAACATTGTATCATTTATCTATAAAAGTAGCATAATTTTAATTTCCTTTGCTAAAAGAAAAACTTCAGGGTATGAATAAATAAAACTCAAGATTCTTTCAAAACTTGATGTGGCCAATACTTTGTCCAGTTTTTAATGTCTGTCAATATATTTTGTGTTCGTTTTCTTGAAAACACTACTTAAGTAGTGTTGCTTATCTGAAGACTGAAATAACAAGAGAATGACTATGGAAAATAAATTTTAAAATAGTACTCTTTTGTTCACATTCTAGGAGACCAATTGCAAACCCTTAAAAAATCTAGCAGTGTAAAGCATCATAGTTGGGTCAATTTCAAAGCCTGAACTTGAAGCTGTAATTTAGCTATTTATAATGAAATTTTCAAAAATAAGACAAAAATGCCTAATTTCCTGTGCACTTTTAGTCTTTATCCAGTTTTTAATGTGTGTATGTGTTCGTGTACATGTGAGCATATGTGGTAATTATAAGGAATGAAATAACTTTAGAAAAGATTAAAAATAAAACAATATTTCAAAGGAGAAAGGATTATTTGTTTCCAAGTAAATTCATAAAGAATTGATATTGTACTATGAAGTATGCTTGTAGTCAGAAAAGAAACTATAAACAGAGCATAGTGGGAATTCTATATTTTCCCTTTTGCAATGGCTTCCAGATGAAACTTGCTTATTTTATAAGAGATGACTTTTTTTCTAGCTGCCAGTATTGCAAAATCCATCTGAGATCTGAAAAAATAAAGCTTTATCTTTCCTGCATCTTAAATCATGATTATGATCTGAACTTCTATAACTGGAATTTGATCATTTGGTTGATTATGTGTAAAACAGAACGAACAGCAGCTTAGCTGTTTCACATCTGTATTAAGTACGGTGTTAACAGCTGCTTAAAAATCTATTTTGGTCTAAGATCAACAGCACGTATGTCTTTAAACCATGCACGGAAGAATATAAGTTAAATGAGAAATATGGATATGTGGTCTGAAAACCAGATTACAGAATTGAAGGATCTTTTATTTAAAGTTTCTCTGTTCCCAGTTAACTGTACTGGGAACGTCATCATCTCTTTTAGTTTTTTTTCTTTATTTCGGAATATTTAAAAATATACCTTTTGTAAAAGAGTTAAAGATACTTAAAGAATATCTGACTAACTTTAATAAATTTAGTACCCATGTTATACCTGTCATTCTTACCTGGGGTAGCACCATTTATGTGTTGGTTCTTTACCAAGTTTACTTATTCTGTAAAACTGCAAAATAACAACAGCAAAAAAAAAAAAAAAAAAAAAAAAAGGCCGGTTTCCCTAACTTCTCCAGTGTGAGGGTGGCCAGATGTTCATAGAAAACTGCTAATATATACAAAAATAATTATGTAGACTTTCCAGTGATGGAATAATACTAAAATTGTTGAACATTGTTTGGGTTGGTTGGGGTTTTTTTTTTCAATTTTAGATTCTAGGAGCATGGGATTTGCTAGTTTTAAGATCACAGTGATTCTCTGAGTCACCTGTGTCTATTTTATTATTTCTTTTCAATTGACTATTTTAGTCTTTAAGAAATCATCAGCAAATGAAAAAAGTTGTGACTGGCCTGTCCATCCTTGTACCAGCTGAGGGAGGCAGAAGGAATCGCATAAGCTTCACATTCCAAGGTCAGAGTGTTGTTTACTTTGATCTTCACTTCTTTAGGGGAAAGACCTGGCCCCCAAAGGTCCCCTTTATTGATTATGGGTGGGACTGCATAAAATAAATATTAAAGAGTTAGACACTGGTTATTTTCAATACATGGAATACCACAGAAATCACACCGAGGATTACTTATCAAGAAAACAAGGAAATAACAGAGGCATTCTATGCTGATCTTTCATTAAGTATCTAAGTTAACATGAAAGAGTGTTCAAATACAAGATGGAATGGGAAATCTTTCTCCCTTTATCATTATAATACTGCCAATAAAGCTAATGTCCTTTACAGAACAGTTAGCCTCATTTGTTCCAGTTCCACAGACATAGTCTGAACATGATCCACAAAATGTATTTTATTGGTCATTAAGGGAACCAAGTAAAGAACAAAAGATAATCAGAAAGATACTCTTCCTTTACAAACACAAAAGCAAAATCCTGAAATATGAGTCCTATTAATGGCAGTGTTAGCTTTGCCTTTTATTTATAGGTCAATGTACATTGGAATAGCTCAAAGTCACTAATGATCTCATCTTGGGCTGTTGATTAGAACATATGCGTGTAACAACAGTTTTGTACATGAAAGTACTATACCTCAACCCAGAGGGTAATTCAGAAGGAAAAACAGAGAAACGTAAGGAAATGCCACTGACAAAGTCTCCAACAAGAGAGTAATGAGCAGATTTAGTGGGCTCTTCACATCTTTTAAGCAATTGAGACCACAGACATAATGCTTAATTCAACTTTTATCCTTAATAAAGTAAGCTGTACAAACAAGTCTTTAATGATGAGTATAAATAATTATGAACCCACAATGAAAAACAGGATTGAAAGAGAAAAATTGCAGAAGCTATGAAACATAGTATTCTTTCAGAACTTACTGTACACTTTCACTTCATAGTGCTTTATCATTTCTCCAGCCTCATTCGTGGCTACACAAGAGTATCTTCCAGCATTGTCCTCCTGTGCATTGAGGATCTGCAGAGTTCTGCCTCCTGTAAAATCACGGAACATCAAAGAATCTCTAAAATCACAGTGACAGCGGAGTACACACAGGCTATCAGGGGGTTATGTCTTCTTGTAAACATATTTCTTCTTACATATGACAATTCTGTGATGGACATATGATATAAGAAAAATTACAATACTGATGGGGATTGCATGGTATCTGAGGACAGCTGCTCAGTCCCCAGTGGTGCTCTGTGGTGATGACTCTCATGGTCATTTGGACCTGCCACGCCTTTGTACACCAATCCAGCTAAGGTCCTTCATAAGGTCTTTCATCCTTTTCATAAATAGGTTTCTGCTTTAATCATCTTTTCCTCTGATCTACCTAGCCTACAGGAGAAATTAATTGTGCTGAAGTAAAGTTTTTATTTTGGTACTGTCCTCCTTAAACATTTTCAATCGTTCTCATTCGACCAATTATAAAGTAAAAACTCTTAATTCTTATTTTAGGCATTCCATGACTCCAGCTTTTCTTGCTGATCTTATTTCCTGCCCCTCCGCCAACATACGTACACACAATATTTCTACTCAAGTTTCAGGGAGTGGGTGAGAATTCTATTGCACAGGGCTAGGCCATTCTCACTTTGTACTTTTCCCACCCTGGTTACCCTGATGGATCTGAAACCTCTCCTAACTCATTTCCAATCAACTAAATTCTAGAATTTTCTTTAAAGTCTCGTCAAGTTCTGACTAAGCAACAAAGCTTTTTCCGACCACTTCAGCCCACAGTGGCCATTTCTTCGTTTGAAGAGTTTTCTTTGTTTTTTTCTTCCTTTTTTTTTTTTTTTTGAGACTGAGTTTCGCTCTGTCTCCCAGCCTGGAGTGCAGTGGTGTGATCTTGGCTTACTGCAACCTCCGCCTCCCGGGTTCAAGCGATTCTCCTGCCTCAACCTCCTGAGTAGCTGGGACTACAGTCATGTGCCACCACGCCTGGCCAATTTTTTGTATTTTTTTTAGTAGGGATAGGATTTCACTGTGTTAGCCAGGATGGTCTCGATCTCCTGACCTCGTGATCCGCCCGCCTCAGCCTCCCAAAGTGCTGGGATTACAGGCATGAGCCACTACACCCAGCTTCTTCATTTGAATTCTTATAAAACTCACTCCCTATTTACCATACCCCCTGACTATTCAGAATCCATGATTTTTCACAGATTCATATTCTTAATCAACTCTTTGCACATATTACCTCTCCTCAACATAAGACTGTCAGTCTCTTAAAGCCAGCAATAATCCTTTTTCTTTCTATTTGCATTATCTATTTCCATGCGGTAAAGAGGAACAAACTCTCTCACTTTGAATTGAACTTTGAAGGAGAGTTAATATTTAATCATTTATAATATTATAAATGATTATATATAATATTATATATATTATAATATTATAAATTTATAATCAATTATAATATTTATAATGTGAATTTTGGCATTCACATTATAATATATTTTAGCAGTTAATTACATTGTGGCATTTATTTATTTGCCTTTTAATTTAGGTATTTTTCTGATCTTTTAAAAAGTAATTTTCAGTACTTTATAGCAGGGGTCCCAATCCCCAAGCCATGGACTGGTACCGGCCTGTGGCCTATTAGGAACCAGGCTGCACAGAACATAACACGACCAACAAAACATAGGTGTTTTTATGAAAAGTAACCAGTGATTCTGCTTTTCTAGAATAGTGGATGACGCAGATGCACCTTGGGCATCTGAAGCAAATGAATTACCTGGAAGAATACGAATATTTCGGTTAGATTCTAAAGGAGTGCCATCCTTAAACCAGGTGATGGTAGCTGGAGGATATGAATAAGCTTCACAGACCAAAGATGTGGGGCTGTTAAGGATGACAGTGACATCTTCAGGACTGCCATCACTACCTATACCAGCAATTGTAGGAGATACTGAAAAAGATGAAAATTTGATTGAAGAAATATATGTAGAAATTTGTATATTTGTGCATTTCTAAATTTCCATTATATATATTTGTATAATGTCATTCCCTAGCAGTTACAGAAAACAAATTATTATTATTATTATTAATTATTATTATACACAAAAGAGAGTGACCTCTCAAAAAACTCATAGGGTAATGGAGGAGATGACACATAAAAAAGGAACCATAACACATAAAAGAACATAATGTATTAAGGACAATAATGGGAATGTTGGTGCAAGGTAAATGGAGGTTTTGTTGGAAATGAGTTAGCATTCAGTCCAGTTTGAGGTATGTGGTGTGAAGAGTCTCATTAGAGAAGGCCTCTTAAAGGAAGAGGATTTAAAGTGAACCTTGAAGAATCAGTGGTAGTTACCAGGTGAAAGCAAAGAGACTAGTAAGAGGGAACATATTGGGAGCATGGTAGTATTAAATTGTAAGCAATGAGGGGCAAGCAGGGTATATCGAGAGGATGAACTCAAGTAGATCAATATTGGAAGCAAGGATAGCTGAGACAGGTACTTTGTTTTATAAAAGATAACGAGGAACTGAACTAGAGCATTAAAGGAAGGTATAAAGTAGAAGGAGCAAGTAAAGAAAGACTTAGGGCATTACTGACAGGACTTGATTATGGAAACAGGGGGCTAAAGGAAACTGAAGTCAAATATAACTTCCGGTTTGCTTGCTTGGGAATCTAAACTGCAGAGAAGTAACATAAAAATATAAAATGTAGAAAGATTTGATTATTTAGGAAGGGAAAATAGTTTATTCAGTTCTGAATATCTTGTATTTTAAGTGCTTATGGGAATTTCAGGTAGAAATGCCCAACAAGCAACTCTATATAGGAATTCAAACATTGCAAGAAAGATCTGGGTCACAGGTATATATTTTTAAAAGTTTCTTGTGTATAGAAGATGATTAAACATCTGGGAATGAATTCTATTACTTCAAGAGAATATCTAGAGTAACACGAGTAGTGAAGTAAGGACAGAACACTAGGGATCCCAGTATTTAAGAGGTGGCTCAAGCTTCCATAAAGGGCAGAGAAAGGGAGCAAACAAAGACATGCAAGGATAACTGGGAAAGAACATTGTGAAGGAAAAAGAGATCAAAATGTACAAAACATTAAAATTGGGACTTGCAAGATATTTGCTGGACCTAGCAAAAGGGAAGTGCTTGCCAGAGTAGTGTCAGACAAAGCCTGGTTTCAGTAGGACAGCAAGTATAGGTGTCTGGGCATGGTTACAATATGCAGTGGTGGAGACAGTAGATGGTGAAGCTGCAAGTAAGGCAGACGGTGGAAAGATACAGGGTGGAGGGTGTAAGTGCAAGGAGTAACTGTGAACATGAAGGATAATTTATCCTCTGAGAAAAGAAAGGGTAAAGGCACTGAATTTTTGGCTGGATAGATTGGAAGTTGCAAACACATGCATTTAAATAGCCTCTACTTTATGAAGTTGGTGGAAAAGGGCTTTGATTCAGATCTAGATCCCTCAGTCTTCAATGAATGAATGAATGAGTAAATGAATGAACATATATATAATACCAGATACTGTATGTCAATTTATACACTTACACACTTATAACATTTATAATTATCAATGTATACACTTATACACAATACAATATTGACACTTATACAGTATCTGGTATTTTGATTTAATTTTTCTTGCACATATATCTTTGCTACTTAATTAGACTATGAGCTCCTCGAGGGCTGTGTTCAATATGAGAAGTTTCTATCTATGGTAGTATCTTTGTACTCCTTAAGTGGTATTACCAATAACTATAAAAACAAACAACTATACAAATTTTCATACTCACATATAGGTCAGTTGATTTTAGTTGAATTATTTGATACTAGGAATCTAATACAATAAATTTAGGTGGTACAAATTTCAAAAAGTGAGCACAAGTTAAAAATCTATTTTAATGTCTTTCCTGAGACATAAGAACTGAATATATCAACACACAGTTATTTCATCACTCTTAGTGCACAAAGACTATAATACGGCCATTTCCAATAATGGCAAAGTCTCACAAAAAAAAGGATAGAATATCTCAGGTTGAGACCCAATCACTGTTTACCTGCTTCTCTTTGACCAACATATCTGTATCCTTTACTACTGATTAGTCTGTCTTATTCAGAGTTGTGTCCCTAGCACAAAACACTGTGCCTAGAACATAGTAGGTATTCCATATGTGACAAATGAATTTATAAATTAATTCGGGAAAAACAGTAAATGTACACAAGCACTGGTCCTCCTTCCACGAGGAAATTCTATGATGGAAACACTATTTGAACAGAGAAAGAAAAGAAAAATTTAGCCTATCGTCATGTCAGATTCTTTAAGATATGAAGAAAAGCCCACACCTACCAAATACATTAAGACTGAAGCTCCTGCTCTTGTCGCCAGCTGGACTGGAAGCCAAACATGTGTATCTTCCAGTGTGTGACACCTGGGCATTGGTAATTTGAAGGAAACGGCCACCAGACATAATGTGATGGGCTTCATCTTCTTGGAGGAGCTGCCCATCTTTGTGCCATGTAATTTCTGGCACTGGATTCCCTGTAAAAAGCCATTTCTGAGAGTTGGCTAATAGTGACATGTATACAATGCATACACTTCGAAAGAGGAGGTTTTCACTCATTTGTCTTCCTACATATCCCACATGTAAAACACTGCAGTATCCATTCACTTAAAAATAACTTTGCAAACTAACTTATTTTATAATAATGGTTGTACTGACTTAAAAATATGCATAGATTATAAATCATTTTCAAATGTACGTTAGTGTTCATCTGTAAGAGAAATGGGATTCTAAATTGACCTTCATGTTTAATAACTAAATTTATACTATTTTTTAGACTATTACAACTAAGCATTTTGATAGTACAGTTTTAAAATAATACAGCATTCATTTTTATTAAAAGTATTATTCATGAATACCTTTGTATTCATATAATTTTTTTTTTTTGAGACAAAGTCTCGCTCTGTCACCCAGGCTGGAGTGCAGTGCTGCAATCTCGGCTCACAGCAAGCTCTGCCTCCTGGGTTCACGCCATTCTCCTGCCTCAGCCTCCTGAGTAGCTGGGACTATAGGTGCCTGCCACCACATCCAGCTAATTTTTTTGTATTTTTAGTAGAGAAGTGGTTTCACCATGTTAGCCAGGATGGTCTCGATCTCCTGACCTTGTGATCTGCCCGTCTTGGCCTCCCAAAGTGCTGGGATTACAGGCATGAGCCACTGCACCCAGCCTCATATAAAAATTTGTAAAAAGATTTTATGGTTTTGACAAAAAGCTGTAAAAAAGCAAAACCTTTAATTCAACAAGCAGATATTTTGAGTCTATCCCAGGATTCTATCATAGATAGATGGCAGAATATTGAACAGATCAGTAGAGGTATAAATATATTAATCATTCTTTAATATTTACAGCCTCTAGGAAGAGATCCTGTATTTTTGTTTTCAAATGAGATCTATGTTAAATATTAAGTTTTAAATTATTCAAATACTTTAAAAAAATTTTAAAACCAAAAAAGCAAATCATGTTAGGAAAGAGGGCTAGGATGATATGCTAGCTTGAAGAGAGGATTTTATAAAATTTAGGCAATGGTTGTCTATGCAACTGTTGTTAATTACTACATTATTTCTAGAAAAAAAATAACAGGTTAAGTAATAGAGTATATCACACTCTTTATATCTGCCTTTCTTAAAACAGAAACATTCCCCACTCTGCTTATTTAAATTTATTGCTCACATAAGGCAGACAAACAATGAAATAAGAAACTCTTTGAATCTTCCTTAAAACTCTGGCTTTCCATAAAATGTTATGGGCTACTTTCATTGTTACTTTAAAACTGCAAGGCCATCTACAATAAAAAGACAGCCTTGAAAATATGCCCTTAGAGATGTGTTTATTTTGATTATATGCAAGAAATCAATTTACTGGTAAAGATGGTGAAACTGGTTTTGGAATTTTTATTTTTCCTATTCTATATTCCCTTTGTAATATTCAAACATGCTAACAAAAGGTAACAATATTGTTCTTGGAAAATCCCCACTATGAAATAATGCCATTCTTTCACCAAAACTCCTACCTATTTCTTTGAAATGAAATTTAAGTAAACAGGAAAAGGAAAGGAAGGCACAAACACAGGGAAGGAAACAAAAATTTAAAAAGGTAGGGCAAGATAAACACACATATAAGTAGAAGCAGAATAATTTTTCAAAAGAGAATGATTTAGTGAATTGAAAGAAAAGACCAGTTCATTCCTTTCTTCCTTCCTTCCTTTCTTTCTTCCTTCCCTTCCTCCCTCCCTCCCTTTCTTCCTCCCCACCCCTCATTCTTTCTTTCTTCTTTTCTTGTTGGTATCTCCTTTTTGGCTCCACAGAATTTGAAAGGTTTCCTCCTACATTTCTGCCAGCTATACTTAACTAGAATTCAATTTCAAATGCCAATTATAGTAGCTGGACTTTTTCTCAACTGATTAATAATATATAGTGGGACTCAATATCTATCCAAAGGAAAATAAATCATAACAAAAAGATACCTGCACTGGTATGTTTACCGTAGCACTATTCACAATAGCAAAGATACATACACATACACACACACACACACACACACACACACACACACACACACACATATATATGTATACACACCATGAAATGCTACCTATCCATAAAAAGAATGAAATCATATCTTTTGCAGCAATATGAATGGAACTGGAGGCCTTTATCTTAACTGAAATAACTCAGAAACAAAAAGTCAAATACCATATGTTCTAACTTACAAATGAGAGCTAAGTGATGTGTATAAATTACTTAGCACACAGAGAGTGAACTAATAGACCTTGGGGACTAGGAAGGGTGTGGGGGTGGGAGAGGGGTTGAGAGATGAGAAATTACCTAATAGGTAAAATGCACACTACTTGGGTAATGTTTATCATCACTGAGACTTCGCCAGTACTCAATATATCCATGTAACAAAACTGCAATTATATCCCCTAAATATATAAAAAAAATTTAATAAGATATATAGTGGAGACAATGACTCTCAGTGAATGGGGGGAGCATCAAAAGTCCGAGAGCTGAGCTCCATACCTGTCACTTCACAAGTCAGCGTAACACTCTGTTTCTCTTTTACCTTCACATCTTCCAATGTATTTTCACCCACAATATGAGGTGGTACTAAAAAAAACAACAACAAAATAACAGCTCTTAACAGCAAGATTGCTGTTTTATAGGTATTTATGAATGGTTTTATTAAGTCATAACCTTCAAAACAAATCCCCCAATCCACATTCATTATTTGACTGCTAGAATGTCATAATATTATTTTGATTAAGTCTACTTTTAAAGTTGTATGTCAAAAATCCAATTATAATGAATTCTATTGTAATGTAAATTATAAAGTCTGCATAAAAACATGTCAACAAATCACCAGGAATATTTATTTGACTTTTATTTCTTCTACTATAATTCTAATATGCATTCACATTAAACAAGTCATTCGGCCTCTCAGAATATTGTTGAGCAATTGTGAATTAAAACAGGCATTTTAATTCTTCCAAACAATTGCCTGATTGCCTCCAAACAATTCTAATATTGAATTCTTGCCAAGGGTCACAGACCAGGGTCTAAATAACATAGGTATGAGATCAAGTGGTAAATAAATTTTAACTCTGCTTCCAGGATTTAAGGCAATTAAAGTTTTTTTCTAGATATTGCAAACTATATAAGTACCTAATACTGAAAGCCCAAAGATTTTTCTTTCTTCACCAGCTGCATTCCTTACAACACAAATATATTGGCCAGCGTCTTCCATTCTGGTCTGCATCAGCCGTAGCATCCTGCCTCCTGCAGAAGCAAACCATCTTTTTAAGATGACTTAAAAAGAAAAATGAAACTTTATAAGCCATCCAAGTGATGCTCAATTTAGGTAAAAATTTAATCAGTATGCTTTAGAGGCCCTTAAAATGAATTTGTGTCAAGCTTTTATAAAAATCACATTTTAAACCTATATAAAACAAAATAATTCAGAAAAATCTTCTATTTCAGTAGATAAAAAAATAAATATAATGTTAGATGACAGCAAGCAAGAAATGTTGTTTCACAGAGAAGGTGATGTTTGAATATGATCTTAAAAGGTAAGTATACTTTACACATGAGTTGAGAGATGCTGATATGGTTTGGCTCTGTGGCCCCACCCAAATCTCATCTCGAATTGTAATCCCCATAATCCCCATGTGTCAAGGGAAGGACTTGGTGGGAGGTGACTGGATCATGGGGGTGGTTTCCCCCATGCTGTTCTCATGATAGTGAGTGAGTTGCCATGAGATCTGATGGTTTCATAAGCATTTGACAGGTCTTCCCTTCACATACTCTCTCTTCTGCCGCCTTGTGAAGAAGGTGCCTGCTTCCCCTTCTGCCATGATTGTAAATCTCCTGAGGCCTCCCTGGCCATGCAGAATGTAAGTCAATTCAACTTCTCACGTTTATAAATTACCCAATCTCGAATATTTCTTTATAATAGTATGAAAACAGACTAATAAGGATGCTACTGTGAGTGGAGTGTGAATGAAGAGATAGAGGTAGAAAGTAGATGTGAGAAGTGGTACCAAAAGCAGAGCAGATGGAGAAAATGGTAAGAGATGAGGCTTGATGGAGTATGGCCAGATTGTGAAGGCCTATGAATGCTGTGCTAAGGAATTTGGATTTTATTGTGTTCATGAAAGACTATGGAGTATATAAACAAACAGGGATCATGATCCAATTTGTGCTTAGAAAGACGACTGTGATCAGACGATTGGGAAAATAGTCTTAGTTTTCCATTGAACATATAATACGGAAATGTCAGAAAGATAGCCAGACCAGACACCCAGATTTGGGTGACATCAATATATTACCATTACTTTCAATGGCAAAAACTACAATTACTTTTGCACCAACCTAATATAAGGAAGATAGGAGAATGAAGACTACCGGCTTTCAATTGAGCTTTACGGAATCCTACATTTATATAAAATGTTACGGGGTTACTTCACGCACTAGTGATACACTGCTTTTGTTTCTTTTTGTACTTTGAACATCTATGTAACATTTTGTTTGAAGAAATATTCATCTAAGAAATGCAAGTAGACTGAAAATGAAACTCTAATATACTGGGGGCATAATTTGGAGGGAAACTCTATTTAAAGATAAAGGCAGAGGAGCCAACAAATAAGATGAAATGAAACCTGTGGAGAACTAAGAGACACTGAGAGAACAAAGTCCTGGGCACCATTTGAGGAGTAAGGTCCAACAAAAGAAGTACTTCATTTATTGGATTCTGTAATAATTTTCTAGCTGGTGTATTTTTGCTTAGCACCCTGAATTTGAACTAAAAACAGTGTAATGGTTAACATGAAATTTTCATGTAAATATTCACCTGAGTCTGGTTTCCCAGGAGCATTCAATCTGTTTTCTGTTTATGTAAACACAAGCTGACATTGAACTTTTTCTATAAGCAACCTTCCCATCCTCAACCCACTGAAAGGTGAACTTAGTAGTATCTTATTTAGACAAACAAAGCTAATTACCTGAATCTAGCTTTTCTTCCCCCCAATTGAATTAGTAAACAGAAATTATGTTTACTTAAGAAGTAAAAGTGCTTTAAAAACTTATGTCAATTAGGGAAGGATTCAAGCACTCACTGCCACTTCAGATTAGTGAGATCATAATATGATTCCATTTGAGTTGAGAATATTAAAGCAATACAACTTTTATGAATCACTGCTGACTCTACAAACCTCAGCGTCATAAGTTTCATGATCTTCCTTTTCTCTTTGTTTTGTGGCCTTCTCACTTAATCCAGTGAAAACCAAAAATGGGTTCTGACAGTAAATTATACTTATATGGAGACATTTCTTGTACCTATTAAATTTTTTATAGCAGTTATCTGTTTCTGGCAGATAACTTCACAATCATGATAGGGTCTTCATCAAAGTACTGCTTTTAGAAAAGCTATACTTAAATTCTCAGGAGAACTAATATTAATGAAACAGGCATGTACAGGAGACTGAAGACCAAGCAAGTCATATGCCTTTCATTTGATTCTCATTTATCTATTGCACAATGCAACATGTTCAGATTGTAAAACTGAATAACTCCTTTGGCAGCACCACAAGGTGAAATACTTATCATGTGTTCACTCAGGGATCTCCAGCTGCTAGTTAAGCACAACAAAGATAGATAAAACCAAAACACTACTTCTGTAAATTTGTAACAAACTAGACACACATCACTTTAGCTTGTTTCACTTCCAGGAGCTCTGCTACACTTACTATATTTAATAAGAGTCCCTAGTTTCTTAGCAATTGAACATTTTTTTAAAAGCCTGAAAGATAAATATAATTTCAAGCCAAGAAATTATAGATATATATATATATTTTTTTTTATATAAATCTATATAAATATATAGATAGATAGATAGATAGATAGATATATTTTTTTTTGAGACAGAGTCTTGCTCTGTAGCCCAGGCTGGAGTGCAGTGGTGTGACTTTGGCTCACTGTAAGCTCCACCTCCCAGCATTAGTATGTATTTCTTAAGATCAACAGAGACTGAGAGTCCTGTCAAAGTAACAACATCATAGTGAGGACATAGGAAAGTTTCCCAGGACAGACAGACCACAAACCTTTTACCAGGTTGTCTATGACAATAACAAGAAATAGGTATTGGATGCTTCCGTAGAAGCAAGTGCCGTGTTAACTATTTTAGATATCTCATTTCATTCCTACAAAAACCCTGAGGCAAATACTATTATCATCACTTTACAAGTGATCAAACTGAAGTTAGCAAAGTTAAGTAACTAGTCTGAGGTCATAAATATAGTGAGTATCATAGACAATAAATGTGGTTAATAGCAATGTACATTCTTCATCAGGCTCCTATCAGTTATAACCAAGATCAGGAAGAAACATGTGGAACTTAGGTTTTTTAGACCTAATTCCGGCACTAGGAAAGAATCTTTTCTGAATATGCCTTCAGTAGTGGTAAATTTTGAGCACATTTAGGTGAAGGGAGCTTACTGCCATGTAAAGTAGCTCATCTTGATTTTAAGCAAGCTAAGTATCTGTTAAGTTGTTTATATTCAGATACAAATCTGTCCCTAGAATCTTCCATATACTGACATTACTCTTAACCTCTGGAACTAGAGAAAAACAATATAATCCTTTCTACACCATGGCTCATTAAATATTTAAATTTATTTTGGATTATATACCAAATGCACCACAAAATTTTTTTCTCTAGGTTAAATACAGATATATTAATCATTATGTGATAATTTCCCATCATATTTTTCTCTGAAAATACTGTCATGAAGCCTTTTTTCTTGTATTTCTAATAAGTTCTGCTAAGTTTATAGTGCAAATTATCTCCTGCTTTTCTTATTGGAGAAAATGTAGTTTATTGATGTGGCAAAATATTGCATTTGTTGTCGGGATAATCACATTGAATTTTAATGCATACTGAGAAAGTAACACAATTCAGACATCTTTTCATATTAAGAGTTCTGAAGCTATACTTCATCATAATTTCACCACTGGTTTGACTGTAAGTGCAAAGAGATCATAAACTAGCATAATTAGTAATTATATAGAGGGTCATCACGAGACTTACTTAACCTTCATCTTGTTAGGTTTAACCCAAAAGCTCCAGCATATGGTGTGTTTGAATTTAGATGCCTTCAATCACACATTAGGTATTTTTCTAAGTATCTAAGCTTTTTATTAACCAAAAACTTGGCAAGATTATCTTAGTCTGTATCCAAGTCATTACTAAAATGGGCCAAGTGCAGACTTATGCAGCTTGCCTTAAAAATCTCTCTCTACGATTATATTGATCCACAAATGACAAGCTATTTGGATTTTCCCACAAAATTATATGAGGAATATGATCAATATCTCTTGACAATAAAGTCTTAGCTCATAGGAAACTATCCCATTTTAGAAATGTAAACAGATTAGTCATGAATACATTGAAATATTAATATTTGGATATAGAGGTATTTTATATGCTAGGATTCACTGCAGACTTTGGATTCAATTTCAGCACTTCCTATAATTCTTTTCAAATTGGTTGATGCTCATTGTAGCATGAATGCTTTGACATCCCATGACTGAAGTAATCAGCAAGTGCCAAGATTTGTTTTCAAAAGGGGTCTAGAGATATTTGGAGATTTCCCATTTTCATATAGCTTCTTACGTACTTTCAAATTTTTTTTTAATATGATTAGTGAGTATTATAGTAAGCAGCCAGGTTGAAAAAATAAAACAATAAAAACACTGAGAAACTTGAAATTAAGGAGAAATTGTAGCCTCATGAAGCTTACAAGATTATAAGGCTACCAGAATTTCTAATACCTGAGAGAATCCTCACAGAATTGCTAAGGCTGACAGGCCACCCATCTTTAAGCCAGGTTATGGAAGGCAGGGGAATTCCAGAAGCTTCACAAGTCAAGGATACTGAGTTCTTTTCTACCACACTGATATTTTCAGGTGACCTGTGGTTTCCTATGATGCTTGGAGGAGCTGAAAGACAAAATAAAACAAACGGGGAATGGAAATATTAGTTGCCTGCTATACATTTGATATACCTGTATATCAAACATCAAATCCTAAACAGTGTATGGTTAATAAGACTTCCATTTTCTGATTAACAGGAAGCAAAATAAGCAACCACAACAACCAGTTCTCTGTGTGTGTGTGTGTGTGTGTGTG
The DNA here is from genome assembly GCF_002776525.5 of Piliocolobus tephrosceles. Classification (NCBI taxonomy): domain Eukaryota; kingdom Metazoa; phylum Chordata; class Mammalia; order Primates; family Cercopithecidae; genus Piliocolobus; species Piliocolobus tephrosceles. Next base: position 42,710,014 of record NC_045434.1, on the reverse strand, counting down.
ATTCCTGGAAGTAAAAATGTCACTTCTTTCTCAACCTTAGCAGTAAATTATTTTCATATTGTTATTCCAATAGTGGTGAGTGATTTTGTATGAGTCACTCACCCCCCTTTTTTTTAAATTGCAATTTCAACTTTCATTTTAGATTAAGGGGATACATGTGCAGGTTTGTACATGGGTATATTCTGTGATGCTGAGGCTTGGGGTATGTTTGATCCTGTCACCTAGGTGGTAATCATAGAACCCAAGAGTTAGTTTTTGAACCCCTGCCTCCTTTCCTCCTTCCCCTTCAATAGTCCCCTGTGTCTACTGTTGCCATCTTTATGTCTTTGGGTACCCAATGTTTAGTTCCCACTTACAAGTGAGACTATGGGACATCTGATTTTCCATTCCTGCATGAATTCACTTATGATTACAGCCTCCAGCTGCATTCATGTTGCTGCAAAGGACATGAGTTTTGGCTGTGTAGTATTCCATGGTGCATATGTACCATATTTACTTTATCCAATCCACCATTTGTTAATCAGCACCTAGGCTGATTGTATGTCTTTGCTACTGTGAATATGAATCACTCATCTTTTCTTGCAAATTTGTAATATGGATTTATAACCTACATATAGAGATTTCCTAAAAAAATCAATCATCTAATCCTAAAAATTAAGAGTAATCCAACAAAAAAGTACTTAAGATTAATTCATCTTCCCTTTTGTGTTGTGATTCCTATAGCTTTGGCACACACATTGGCTGCAAACTACAGGATATTAACACTGAACTTCATGTGTGTCTTAACTGAGGGCAAGTTACAAGATCTGTGTCCATTAAATTTACCATTGTTTCTATAGCTATAAAAATTATAGTTCAAAATGTACACATCTAAGTCATTGTCCCTGTGTATGTGTGTGTTTGGTCTTTTTTTTTATTATTATACTTTAAGTTCTAGGGTACATGTGCACAACATTTAGGTTTGTTACATATGTATACATATGCCATGTTGGTGTGCTGCATCCATCAACCCGTCAGCACCCATTAACTCGTCATTTACATCAGGTATAACTCTCAATGCCATCCCTCCCCCCTCCCCCCTCCCCCCTCCCCACAATAGGCCCCGGTGTGTGATGTTCCCCTTCCTGTGTCCAAGTGATCTCATTGTTCAATTCCCACCTATGAGTGAGAACATATGCTGTTTGGTTTTCTGTTCTTGCAATAGTTTGCTGAGAATGATGGTTTCCAGCTGCACCCATGTCCCTACAAAGGACACAAACTCATCCTTTTTTATGGCTGCATAGTATTCCATGGTGTATATGTGCCACGTTTTCTTAATCCAGTCTGTCACCGATAGACATTTGGGTTGATTCCAAGTCTTTGCTATTGTGACTACTGCCGCAATAAACATACGTGTGCATGTGACTTTATAGCAGCATGATTTATAATCCTTTGGGTATATACCCAGTAATGGGATGGCTGGGTCATATGGTATTTCTAGTTCTAGATCCTTGAGGAATTGCCATACTGTTTTCCACAATGGTTGAACTAGTTTACAATCCCACCATAGATTCAGTACCATCCCCATCAAGCTACGAATGACTTTCTTCACAAAATTGGAAAAAACTGCTTTAAAGTTCATATGGAACCAAAAAAGAGCCTGCATTGCCAAGACAATCCTAAGCCAACAGAACAAAGCTGGAGGCATCACGCTACCTGACTTCAAACTATACTACAAGGCTACAGTAATCAAAACAACATGGTACTGGTACCAAAACAGAGATACAGACCAATGGAAGAGAACAGAGCCCTCAGAAATAATACCACACATCTACAGCCATCCGATCTTTGACAAACCTTACAAAAACAAGAAATAGGGAAAGGATTCCCTATTTAATCAATGGTGCTGGGAAAATTGGCTAGCCATAAGTAGAAAGCTGAAACTGGATCCTTTCCTTACTCCTTACATGAAAATTAATTCAAGATGGATTAGAGACTTAAATGTTAGACCTAATACCATAAAAACCCTAGAAGAAAACCTAGGTAATACCATTTAGGATATAGGCATGGGCAAGGACTTCATGTCTAAAACACCAAAAGCAATGGCAACAAAAGCCAAAATTGACAAACGGGATCTAATTAAACTAAAGAGCTTCTGCACAGCAAAAGAAACTACCATCGCAGTGAACAGACAACCTACAGAATGGGAGAAAATTTTTGCATTCTACTCATCTGACAAAGGGCTAATATCCAGAACCTACAAAGAACTCAAACAAATTTACAAGAAAAAAACAAACAACCCCATCAAAAAGTGGGCAAAGGATATGAACAGACATTTCTCAAAAGAAGACATTCATACAGCCAACAGACACATGAAAAAATGCTCATCATCACTGGCCATCAGAGAAATGCAAATCAAAACCACAATGAGATACTATCTCACACCAGTTAGAATGGCAATCATTAAAAAGTCAGGAAACAACAGGTGCTGGAGAGGATGTGGAGAAATAGGAACACTTTTACAATGTTTGCTCTATTCTTATTGACATTTATGACTCATTAGAGTTGGAATATTAAAGCTGACTTCAGTATAACTCACGTCCAACTGATGATGACTCAGTAAATTCTAAGGCACTTACCTTTATACAAGCCCAGTTAAGTCAGCTAATTTGGAAAACATAAAATAAAGAGATTTTACTTGGGACAGCACTGGACTAAAAGCATTTGAAGACAATAATTTTCTACTTTACTGTGTGCTTTCCTTAAAGAATATCTAATACGTGCTTATTTCAGCAAGGTAAATAATGTGAGGTCAGGCATAAAAGGATAAATAAGACTGACCTGGGGAAAAGGTATATATATTTAAAATGATGGATTGTAAATAAATGACTTTCAAAACTTGGGGCCTATATCTCCCATCCAGGATGCTAGACTGTATTAGCCAGTAAATGATCATATTGAGCCTCTTTCTACTTACCATGGACACTTAAGTCATATTTTTTGTCAGTCATTCCTGCTACATTCACAGCAACACACACATAACGGCCTGTGTCAGATACATGAATATTCTTCAGCTGAAGGATGTGACCTTCATCCAGTATTTCCACTCCCTTTGCCTTGATCAAGGGGCGACCATCTTTCATCCAGCTCACTGTTGGTGGAGGAATACCTTGCACCTCACACTCCAAGGAGATACTCTTCCCTCGGGTCACAATAATTTCAGTAGGGTGGCTGCCACTGTTGGTTATGGTCGGTCTAACTGAGGGTTGGAGGAAGAGAAAAAGAAACAAAATAGGAAATGTTTGTTTCAAGTCTTACATAGGAAATTTCATCAGCCAAACTTAAATATATTTTTATGTTAAAATATAAACAACTAAAGAAAAGACCCAGGACTAACAGACATGATGTTATGCTGAGAGGTGGAATTCTTCTCCAGTGTTTCAAGTGGGTTCATACCTAAAATGAAGCTATTGACACAGTTCACTAACTTCCCACTTTTGAGAAGCTATACAAATATTTGAACTTATCACTTGTAGCCCTGCTTTATGTAAGTCTTCCTAGTACTCATTTAAAATAGATACAGTAGCCTAGCTTACAACCCAATGTCTGTTATTAACTCCTTTCTTCCTTCTCCCTTTTACAGTATGAGTTGGAAAAGCTGAGATGGTTTTTCAGTCTTGTTGGAAAACTGGGATAACCACATGAATGAATTTAGGCCTATAAAACCTAAACAGAGGTCTGCTGGGGATTTTGGGGGAAAAGTTTGCTCCCCTAACAAAAGAGAAAGATACCAGCCTTTTCCCTTCCTCCTGCCTTCCACGTGGAATTGATACCACAATAACAGCTACCATCTTGAGACCATGAAGGAGGGACTAGTAGAATGCCAGAGCTCCTATGCTGACACAATTAAGCCGCTGACCAACTCCAGTGAGTAATGCTAACCTCTGCCTTCTTACTATGTGAGAACATAAACCTTTACTTGGTTAAGCCACTTATAGCCATTTATTCTGTTACTTGAAGCTGAATTCACGTGCCATTGATGCTAGGAACAAAAATTAGATCAATTGTAATACATATGTGTGTGGAAAGAAAAGTAGGCCCGTGTCAGTAATCCGATGTTCTAGTGCCGGTCCTACTACACACAAGCCACGTGACCTTGTTCAACCAACAAAACCTCTCGGAGCTTAAATTTCCACGTACACAAAATGAAGGCGACAGTTTTGTCTTATATAACAGCTCATGTGAAGATTAAATGACTATACAACTATCTTAAGCACTCTAAGATCTTATACAAGTAAAATAATCTCTAAAATAAAATGTTTTTACATATTGTAAATATCCCCTATGGTAAAATGCTTCCCCTTCCCCCTCCACATGTCCACTATCTGCTCCCAACAAATTACAGCCACACTGATGTGTCTGTCATTGGTGATCTCATGCAGAGTGGACAGCTGTAATGCCGAATAACAGCCACAAGGAAGTAATTGCTCTCCAGTTATGTCAGCACAATTTAAATGTGTGTGTCATATGATAGTTACAACCGTACCATTTTGAATGAATATTAAAGATATTTTAAAAAGTAAATGAGAAGGATGAAAAGATTTAAAAGAAAATTGTGCCAAAGCCTGGCTAATAAACAACTTACTGTAAACCTGCAGACTGTATTCTTTCTTTGCAGTCCCAGCAACATTCGACGCCACACATGAATAGAGTGCCGCATCAGACTTTTCAGCAATTGAAATTTGTAATTGCCTGCCCCCAGATAAAATTCTAACTCGCCCCATGGAATCAGTCAGCACTGGAGAGCCTGCAAAGAAGTCCAAATGGCAGAATGTGAGGCAGAAATGTAAAGCATTTTGTATACATTACTAAATATGATACTTGTTTACTCAGTTCAAGTATATAAAAGGCAAATGACACTGTGAAATAATCCTGCCCTAGTATGTAAAATGAAGGAGCACTAATATTTAAATGAACTAAAAATTTAAATGATCTTTCTGCTACTTAGTGGGCTTAAGGAGCTGTTGATAAATAAATCGAAAATCTGGTCAAACACAGAATTCATTCTTAATGTACATTGAAAACTGTCACAGAGAAAAAATGTTACTTTTTAATAATATCAACTTTTATTTTATATTCAGGAGGTACAGGTGCAGGTTTATTACCTGGAAGTATTGTGTGATGCTGAGGTTTGACTGAACCAATCACCCAGGAAGTTTAAAACTTATTTTAAAGAAGAAAATGTAGTTCCTGAATGGTGCGTTCTCAATGTTTATAGCTGTCCTATAATGCATTTGATTCAAAAATAATCAATTAATGCAGAAGATTTTTTTCTAGGGAGGAGTTAACAGTCTTTAAAAAATTTCAGCTGGGTAGTGTAGAAGTATCACACGTTGCACATTTAATATAAAGCAATTTTGCTGTCTAGCATTTAGCATGCAAACCCCAGGAAAATTTGTTTATAATCTAACACATTTGTCAAACAAAGTCAACATCCATCTTCTATTTTCATTTAATTTTATAAATTTCAAAGATGAAAACTGACCTTTCTTCTTCCAAATGAGATTTGGGGGTGGAATACCACTTGATTCACACAACAGACTAATGAGATTCCCTTCAATGACTGTAAGTTGAGTAAGTTCATCAGAACCACCAATATTTGGGGGGACTGGAAAAAAATAAAAATATTATTTTTCCACTCATTTCATATAGAATTTTCCTAACAGTTTACGTGTAAGATAAAAGGCTTCTACTCAAATGACATAATGAAGAAATTGGCATATGAGATTGACATCAACATCAAATTAAAAGTCACCTGTAAGATGTAGCATAAATAGCTAATAGCAGACTTCCCATGTACACAGATAGACATTTATCAAAATATTCAGAAGGGCACAATGGCATAAAGAGAAACTACTTTATCATAACTTATAAAATATATTAGCTCATATATTTAGCTATTATAAAATGTATGTCTGATGCAAGATATTTAGACACCTTGCATCAAAAAGCTAAAGGACCTACCAAGTTTAAACTTAGCCCAGTCACTGTTGCCTAGCTAGCTTTGATATCTCAAATAGTGAACAGAACTGGAAACATAAGGCATATAACACATACTAAAGAACAGAGGCAAGGGGTTTTGTCTAAAGAAAGGACATATTACCTATTTCAGATTGCACAGTGTGCTTCTCTACTGGCCTACAGCTTCACCCTGGAACCTTCAAAGTGAATACTGACTACCCATGATTTTCTCAAAGGTGCTGGAGTCTGAAGTTGCTGGCTGAACTCTCCTTGATGACATTTCTTTGGCTGCAGGACTGTCAGCTGGTAGATGGCTTGTTCTTCCAAACTCCTGAGAGTTGAGGAGTTGGAGAATCCTCCTGCACCCCTAATGCGGCTTCCAGTCATTGTTCAACCATCCCATGTAAAAGCCTCTATTCCTTTGAGGCTCATATAACCAATTTACTTTTCTCTCTCTCTCTCTTTTTTTTTAATCCCATCTGTAAACCTGTCATTCTTCCTTTATTCACTGAACAGTCTGACACATGTTCTTATACTTTTCATACTAAGTCCTACCATCACTTTGTATGAACCCAACATCCACAGTATTTAGAGTAGACAGTCTAAATACTCTGTCTACTCAGTTGATATACCCATCCCATTTTCCATCAGAAGCCATACCATGGCTCTTCCCATCATCTAGAACATTCCTCCTGTAAGTTTATAAATTTAGGCCTCTTTCTGAAAACTTCTCTGTTCTTCTTGCTCTCAATTATTCCCAATTCTCAAGTCAATTCCCATTGACTTAATTGAATCTCAAGTGTTTTCACTTCTCAGAAGTCCCCCTATCCAGCTGCCTATTCTTCTGTTTACCGACTTCTCTACTCAGGTTAGATTTCATAATCAATAATTTCAACTGTTCCTTTTCAATATTCTCAACTGCTTTATACCTTTGCCCTTCTTATTTGTCAATACCCTTACTCTGGATAAATCCTACGGTTTACTCTGTCACTGATACCACAAACTGAAAGTTCCAGAAGAAAATGACACACTGTATAGATTGTCACTACTATAAATTTATGATCTCCATTCTAAACTCTACCCTTCTCTACCCCCAGGGCTTCTCATTAATACAAATACTTGAAAATCTGTATCTGTAATGGAGACCCTCTCCGAGGTCTAGACTTTTATATCCAACTAACTACTTAACATCTCAAGTTGGATGCCTGAGAAGCATTGTCAAATTTGACTTGTCCAAAACTGAACTGAGCCCTCTTTGTTCCTTCTCTGAGAAAAGGACACTATTATCCTCATGGCCCAGTCAGCTAAGCCACACAGACATCCATCCTTTACTCTTCTTGTTTCCACACTTCATCTAATCAACTGAATCATGTTGATTCAATTTATTACATATGTCTGCTTTCTTCTAAAATACAGACCTGAGCATCCAGTCCTTTTTTAAATCCCTTTAGTTTATTCTATCACCTTTAGAATCAAATCTATATGTTTTAAATTAATTTAAGAGGCCTTCTTCAATATGCCTATTTTTACCTTTTTACCTAATATCTCCTCTCTCTCCTCGCATCACACTAGGCTCCATAGTGAAGAATATTAAGCTCATTGAATACAGACAGTATTCTCCAGGGCTTTGCATTGCTTTTACCCTCTTCACAGAGTTAATGCCTGAGCATCCTTAAGGGTTCAGTTAAACGTTTCTCATATGCTTTTCTACATAACCACCTAAGATAGCTCTTAGGAAGTTTAATTTTAATTTTGACTATTTAAAGATATTTCTCCACCAGTCAACTATAAGTTCTGTGAGAACAACATCATTGTCTTTCTCACTAATTGCTCTATGTCCACACATGGCATAGCGCCTAGACGATGGAAGCATACTGTAAGTATTTTTTTTTAGTGAATCTATCTTTGATGTCTCAACTTTCTCCCTTATCATTCATTCTTATACCTACTGCATTCTGCTTTTCACTATTACATTGCTTTTCTTTAAGAGGTATAGGTCTGCGTATTTATAAAGTATGTTTTTTAGTTTAATTTGACTTCTCTGCAATATGTAATATTACTCATTCACTCATCCATTCATCCATATCAAACTTACCTATTTGTTCTTCTGAGAACAACATTTTCAATAGTTTCCATGACACATTTTTTACTGGGTTTTCCTCCGACCTCTCGGGCTCTTCCTTCTCAGTTTCTTATATAGAGTTTCTTTTACTAGCTCTCTTCTTATATGGTACACCTGAGAGCCATCCTATCTAGTACTCTTCTGTATACATTCTTTTTACCTTCTCCAAGTGATTTCATCTGCTACCTATATAGTTATGTCTGCAACCTTATGTTTTTAACTCTTATCTCCCCCAAATGATAGACTTGTATTTCTGGCTGCAGGGCGGACAGCTTCACATAGTCCACAGGTACCTCAAATATCGCATATGAAAAAGGAATTCTTCACCTCAGTTTCTAATTGATCATCACTCCTAATTTTTCTTTTTTCTTTTTTGTCATCTTTACTTGATAACACTTGGTCTAGTGTCTTGTCCATATTGGGAACTAGATAAAAATATTAAATTATTAAATAAATGAACTAGATATAAATAATAAATATTTTTCCCATTTGAAAGAAATGAGGATGGAAGGGAAGGGAAAATGGAGAGGGGAAAATGGGTAAAAAGAGGCAGGAACAGAAGTTAATGACATATAAGTAGCATATAATGAAATAGATTTACCATATAGTAACTTTTACTATTTAATAGTAAATTTTTATAGGGTGTATAATAGCATTTCTCATAACCTGCCTGAAGGGTTTTTTAACAATGATAGTCATTTATTAATAAGTCATTTTCTACATCAGTGCATGCTTTCAAAATTTTAAAGAGTATTTCTTCTCCACTGGAATAAAGTTATTTCATCCAGTTTTATTTTTATTTAAGAAATGTTTGTGAATAAACTATAAATCAAAGGTAAATTCAGCTTATAATTTCAATAATTAAAAAGTTTAAACAAATACAATCAAAATGAAGAGGGCTTATTAAGTTATGAGTTTTTTAAAGTATGTAAAATACAGTTAAATGTACTGGAAATGGGAATGCTTTTTAGCTGATAGCCACAGCTGAAGCAAAAGTTGTGACTGTAAGAATGATCTTAATTAGTAACAAATGGTAAAATTTCAACTGCGAATAGCTCTTCTCCCTGGTTATCATAGTAATCCAATCTCCCACCACACAAATGAATACATTATAAATGAGTTTTTTAAAGTATGCAAAATACAGGTGAATATGCTGGAAGTGGGAATGCTTTTTAGCTGATAGCCACAGCTGAGGCTCAAGTTGTGACTATAAGAATTACCTTAATTAGTAACAAATGGTAAAATTTCAACTGAAAATAGCTTTTTTCCCTGATTATCACAGTAATCCTATCTCCCACCACACAAGCACCTGTGTTCTTTCTCACACATACACACACACAGTTCACATATATAATTTGGCTTTTTGGCTTATTTTCTTTCCATTGACGAACCCACCACTAGTTACTAGAGAAGGCCCAATCATTACGAGACGCTGGCTGTGGAAGACAAAGGGCATGTTACTCAGGCAGATGAGGAGAATCCTTCAACATCAAAGTTACAAGAAAGTTCATCTAGAGTTGCTCTCGAAGTAGTTATGTGAACTGAGACCCAGGACAGTTCAGAACCATGTAAATGTACTAATTGTTGTTCATCTACCTATTATAATCAGTTTTAGTTACATGGATGAATATCATTTTAAGTGACACAAAAACCATAGGCTGCATCATTTGCTTTCAAGAGCTGATTACACTTACCCCAAATGTTGACATTGTAGTTTTTTTCAGTTTTTCCAGCAACATTTGTTGCTTCACAAGTGTAACGACCAGTGTCTTGAACCTGAGCATCTTCAATCTGAAAACAAAATCATCCTTTGAAATCACACTTTCTATTTCACTTGAGGTTTTTTTATTAATACTATTTGTGATCTATTTCTCATTTTTATTCTGAAGATTCACAAAGATATCAAAAATAGAGAAAATAGCAATATAAATGGCTATATGCCCATCACCCAGTTTCAACACAACAAGATTCAACCATTTTCATCTATGCCATACCTTATTTTAATCTGGTTTATATTAGGGGTTGAGGGTCTAGAACAGCTTTTTAAATACAATTCAGAAAAAAATAATGAAAAGGTACAATTTCTGTTGAAATAATTTAAGACTTTAAAATATGGAATCCTTATACATCCAGGAAACTGTCCAGTAAAATAACAGCCTTATTCTTGAGACCAATAATATATCTTTCTCCCATGCTGGGTTTCTAAGCTTCTTTAAGCTGAGTATTACATTACATTAGCCTCATTCTCCTAGTACCCAGTTTGGTGCTTGGCAGATGAATTAGTATCAGTAAATATTATTCATGTATTTATGTACAACATGCATCAATGCTCATTCATTCATTGACCATTTGCAGTTATTACAACACTTGTACTAGGTACTGTAGGTAGAAGACATAAACAGATATAATGTCACATATGGTTTCTGATTTAAGTTTGCAATCTAGTTGAGAATATAAAGAATGTGAACATAAAAAAGAATTTAATAATAAATAATATATAATAATACAAGATAATACCAAAGATACAACAAGCAGTATGTGACTTATTGCCAACTAAGTTTGCAATCAATAATTTCTAAAACATTCAATGATCACAGAAGTTAGAGTGATCATTTGAAGTATTTAGCTTAGCAGGGGTGCACAGAAGGCAGTCAATAAACATTTATTAATCAATTGGTGTGAACAATAAGAACACATGGAGAACCTAAGAATATTAGACTTGAAAGAGGAAATAAAATCCAACCTCCTCATTTTACAGATAAGGAAACTCAATCAATTAAGATATCTAAATTGCTCAGAGTCACATAATTCGTGGCAGGCTCACTCAAATCTGGGGTTCCAAGTCCTTAAGGTCAGTATGCACAGGCCTGCATGTCTCATAAAAAGAGTCAGGGAGGGAATAATAGAGAGGAGGGATTAATATTTATTGAGCACCTAGTGTGTACCAGGCAAAACAAAATGGTAAGATTCTATTACTTGATTTTGTTAGAGATGTGTGTGAATGGTAGTGCGTAGGTAAGATACTTTTAACTGACTAATAAGAATTGCATTCCAAAAAAGTTTTCATTCCTCTGATCTTCTCCCTAAACCCCTCAACGGGACAAACTTCTGTACTCACTGAGATTTGCATTTATGCAATTGTCTCCCTCCGTCATTTCGTCAGAGTTAAGGATTGGGAATTTTACCACATGCTTTCTAGAATGCTAGGCTCTGCCCCTGCGAATGGACAATGACTTTTCTCCTTCTCCTTCCCCTTCCCCTTCCCCTTCCCCTTCCCCTTCCCCTTCTTCTTCTTTTTCTTGTGTAGTTCAATTAGTTCATCCCTCTTTCTTTCATCAGTGATTCTGGTCTTTCCTTTCTCACCCAGCTCCATTATTATACAATCATAATACCCAAGATCTCCATCCTCTGCCTCTAACATACTCCTTCATGCTCCCTTTCACTCAACCCCATGCTTCTGTCTTCCTTAGGTAAGCTGCCCAGCTTACTGCTGCCATCTATTTCTCAAGATTCTTTGTTTATCAGTAATAAACCTTCCTTTAGCAAGAGGCTATGTGGTGGTTAGTAGCACGGGTTCTGAAGCCATACTCCCAGTGTTCTAATCCAATTTCTGTCTTTCAGTAACTGTAGGCAGATTACTTAGCTGGTCTTTTGATTTCTCAGTTTGGTTATTATGAGGATGTTATAAACATTCGGCAGTCTTCTGTCCTCCTGAATCCGAATTCCTTAGGCTGACTTTCAATGTCACACTTTATTTCATTCAAATCAACCTTTTCAACATTATTTCTAAATATTCACTTTGTTAAATTCTCTGTTTGAGCCAAACTAGCTGACTTGCTTCCCTTGCCTCTTATCTACCTCTAAAACACTAAGTAGTCTTTTAAGACTAATCCTGGCAACCAGAGCCTCACCTTTTGCCACCCCCCAAAATGTATTATCTGTACCATCCACTTGGTAATTGACTCAGACTATAGTACTCGTTGCATTTTTCAACTAAATTGTTAATTTTTTATGTATTTACATGAGATTGGAAGACATCAAGGACATGAAGTGTGTCATGCTTGTTTGCATTTCTTTTTTTTTTTTTTTTTTTTTGAGACAAAGTCTTGCTCTGTCACCCAGGCTGGAGTGCAGTGGTGTGATCTCAGCTTAATGCAACCTCCACCTCCCGGGTTCAGGCAGCTGTCTTGCCTCAGCCTCCCAAGTAGCTGAGATTACAGGTGCATTCCACCATGCCAGGATAATTTTTGTACTTTTAGTAGAGACAGGGTTTCACCATGTTGACTGGGCTGCTCTTGAACTCCTGACCTCAAGTGATCTGCCCACCTTGGCCTCCCAAAGTGTTGGGATCAGGCGTGAACCATCATGACTTTTTGCATCTTTGTCCAGAGCACCTAAAATGGGCACTTGGTGATTGGCTGGAAGACTGAAGGTGAGGCACACCTTGGATTATTTCTATGATATTTTCCTGGAAGCATTTTTTGAGATCGTTTCTGGATATGGATGACAAATAATTGAATCTCACTAAGCACAAAATTTAAAAATATTACAAACCTCATCAATAAAAGGGTTCCTAGAATTTTGTAAGAGAAAATTAGTCCAACACTTGTAAAAGACAGTCACGCTAAATAAGGGTAGTACCAAAACCATGAACTTACAATAACATAAGATAAAATAAATGAATCCATATCTTTACCTTGAACACACTTCCATTTTCAGATATACTGAGGCCTGGTTTCTTCAGTAAGGGGTGGCCGTCTTTTAACCAAGTAAGAGTAGGTGGGGGAACAGCATCGCTTTGACATAGTAACTCCACAGCTTGGCTAATGAGGACAGAGACATTCTGTTCTTCTCCCATAATATTTGGTGGAACTACATGAAAGATGGGTTTTCTTTCAGGATAAAACAGGCCAGCACACTATTTATATTCATTAATTAGCAGGACATATACTGAATACCTTTACTGGTTCTTTTAAGATGTAGGATCACAATCATTCTAACATACGCTTTTGAATCACTTGGTTCAGAATCAAGTACTAATAAATCACTGATTAATGTATTCTTGTTGAACAATGCTTCTCACTTTTTATTTAAAAAACGTTTAGAACGGGAAGTTCTCAAGTGCCCAAATAAGAAACTTTTAGAACTAGATGTTACTGCGTAAGGTTTTCAAAGTAATAAATCACTCATGAAATATTTTAGAAACAATAAGCAAAGGGTGAATACACCTCCAGTATTTATTTGTAATTTTTGCAAAAGAAATAGATGTCATAGTCACAGAGGCAACATTAAAAAATAGTTGGAGGATATCATAGAGCTCATCCAGTCCCATCTTGCAGTGTGCAAAACATAAAATTGGTGTCAGATAATAGCTTGTACAAAATAATATGATTAATTGGTGGTAAAGTTAGGAGCCTTCTGACTTGCAGTTTAGTGTTCTTTTTGGTTTTCCATGGTGACAGAATAAAGAACAAATCAATTCAATGACCAGCTGCACAACATACTCACAATTGCTTAAGAGGAAATAAGTGGAAATTTTAATAAGATTAAAATCAGGATTCTCTGGCTATATAAAGCTCCTTAGATGCTGAAATGTGTTTTCTGAAAAGTTTAAGAAATCTCTTTCCCTTGGGTATATTAAAGAACACAGTAAACAATCATTTATCTTAGATGGTTTAGGTACAGTCCTGCCAGGAATGAGAGGGTGGGCTCCATAACTTCTCAAGGACTCTTTCAGGCCTGTATATATAATTATTCAGAAACACAAACTAATGATGAAATCAGGCCTGTTATAAAAGGCCACTCCAACAAAGCACAGAGAGAAATTTCCTTGGCCATTTCTCACGAAATCCCATCAACTAGGCAGGGCTATAGAAAATTTGCCATGTTTGTAGCATTTTTTTTTTTAACTGCAAAAAAGGTTAAGTTGTACTAAAATGTTTTGGTAGAAACAAGATTTTTGTGGTAAAAATATTATTATCGTTTATCAGCCATTGTTTCAGGCTTGATACTCCATCAGCATGTGGCAAGATAAAGAAGGCAATAGACTTTGACTATAGTAGTAGTATTGTGCCTCTGTAACCATGAGGTTTCTCTGTTACTATGTCTGCTGCAGAGGGAAAAGGTATGAACTAAAGAGCACTTTCATGTGCTGTTTTGGGGTGCAGGACTTATGTTAAACTCAAAGAAATTGATGCTGAAGGAAGAAACACACTGCACAACGGGTGAGATTGACCAATGGAGCATTTGTGCAGAGATTCATGATGTTCCTTCTGCTAAATTTAGTAGTACACACAGACATCTGGCTCTTGATAAGGTTAAAGTAATCTGAGAAACAGAAAACACTGACATTTTTGATGTGTGACACATTCGATAAAAGATACATGATTAGTCTGTTTGAGATTAAAACTACTATAAAAATAGCAAAGTGAGCACAATTAGTGCCACTTTCTTTCTTTCTTTCTTTCTTTTTTTTTTTTGAGAAGGTGTTTCACTCTTGTTGCCCAGGCTGGAGTTCAGTGGCACAGTCTAGGCTCATTGCAACCTCTGCCTCCCAGGTTCAAGCAATTCTCTTGCCTCAGCCTCCCAAATAGCTGGGATCGCAGGCATGTGCCACCACAACTGGCTAATTTTTTTTTTTGTATTTTTAGTAGAGATGGGGTTTCACCATGTTGACCAGGCTGGTCTCGAACTCCTGACCTCAGGTGATCCACCTGCCTTGGCCTCCCAAAGTGCTGGGATTATAGGAGTGAGCCACTGAGTCCAGCCTAATTAGTGCCATTTTCTAAAGATGCCATGAAAACAGATTCACAAGTCCTAGCACTCAAGAAGCCCTAAATAGAACAGCTGATTTCACATCTTGGAAATAATTTTAGGTAAAGTTTGGCCTCATTGAATAAAAAAGTACCGTAACTGTATAAAAATGTTTGTCTTAGATTATTTGTAGAATCTACAAAACAGCATGAGTTCATTATGACTGCAGAAGTGAAAGTCGGAAACAATTCAAGACTACAGAATGCTAATTCATTTCCAAATATATTTTCCTTCAGTTACTTTCTTTTTTACACTAAATGAGTTGAATCAAGTTCAAAAGGAAACCAGATTTTTTAAATGAGAGGAAAAAAATGCAAAAACAATGGAGTATCTGTTTAAGGGACAAAAACTGAAGCAAATCTAATTATAGCCGAGGATATATATTACCAAAACATGTATTTTTTTTTTCTGTCCTGTCTCTCATTTCCAACTTTTTGTTTAGTCTGAGAAGAGACCAAGGGTTCTACCCTTTAGATCCTCAGCTTTCTTAGATGTTATCCCTATTTTGCTTTGTGGTTATGTTGCTTAGGAAGGGATGTGTTCTGGACCTGTTTCTCATCCTAAGCATTATGTTTGTTAAATTTAATTACTAAAATCAGAGTTGTCATAGGGTTGTCGTTGCTGGGAAGCTGAAGAATGTATGATCTCCAGGAAAGTTCTCTGAGCTTAAGTTTACAGAAAAGGTACTATATGAATCCAAATCTTTTAAAAACTCAATTCTCTTGTTTCAATATCTCAGGGTATGGCAAAACATACTCCGAATTATACCAGGGAGAAAAATGTTAACGAACTACTCATAATTGTAGGCAAAGCTACTTTGCCTACTATCTACTTCTCCTATTCCACCCCCCAACACCACCACAACCCCCAGTGTAAATCTGAAGGTGATTTATGTCTGGGAATTAACATTCATTAGGCTCTAATTAGACACACATCACCAAGGTTACTACTACAAATATAAAAATATAATTTATGGAAATAATACTAATAGTGAAATACAGATTGGACACTGATTTTAGATTACAAACCTGTTTTACTTTTACACTTTTTCAGCAGCTTGCTGCATGTATATTTCAATGGCTTAACACATATAAACATTCCGAAACATATATATCAGCTCGCCATTTGACTTTTATATCAGAGAAAGATACTGATTTTCAGCCTAAGAAAGTAGCATAGAAGTATCTTAGCAAATGATAAGGAATAGTGATGCATGTTTCTGTAATTCCTGGAAAATATCAACTCTTTATCATCTCCCAGGTTCACTCTTGACACTAGCCAGTGTAGAAATGTAAGGAGACTATCTCAGAATTCTGTGTTGACTAAAACCCTGTCAAGACCAATGTCACCCCTCTACTTGCTTCCTAATGACTGAAGAACTACTGTGTTACACACTTGATTAATTGATGAATCAGTCTCAAAGGATATTTTAGAATAGAAACTTTCCAGTTCTACATAAAGCATAAAAGCGACTCAATTCAGGAAAGGAGTTACAATTCCTGGGGTTGGGCATTATAGACCTATCTGTTACCTCAAATACCTAAGCAAATCTGGAGGCTGGATGTGAACTCACGTCAATTGCAGTAGCAACAAAAAAGAAAGAGCACAGAGAACCCTTTGGTAGTGTACCAATGCCAACTAAAACTTTTACTTTCATTAAATATGTATGATATCCATAACAAGGGGTCTTTTTACTAAAACATTATGTAACAATATATGTTAGTTGTGATCATTACATTTACACTGGCAAACATATAAGAGAAGACAACATGGTCCACATTGTCTGGAGGTAAAATTTTTTAAAAAGGTAATATATTTCAGAAAGGAATGAATTATTTGGAAGTGAGGTAGGACTTTAAGGAGAAGGCTTGCATTCTGCATTAAACAGAAACTCTTCAAGAGGTCATAAAATAAATACTTTCATTATTCCGCGAACTAAGGAATATATTGCAAATAAGCCGCAGAAAAAAGTCTAAAAGAGTTCTGAATGTAAAGGTATACTGGAATGTGGATAGACAAGCATAATATATAAATGGAGATCAAGAGGCCCCAACTTTCTTTTGGGGCTCTTTTGCTTTGATGGGATCAGATATTTCCTTTTGTGATCATTGTGGGCAGCATTGAGAGTGGGCAAAAACTTAAATTTTGCCTACATTTATATTAACTTTTTGCTTCTCAAAGAGCCCTTAATGCACAAACATAGTATTGATCACAAATATGCTGATTACAAATAATTAGAAAGTAATAAAAGCATGGCTTTGAGTAGAATGAATGAAGAGAGCTACTTGAACAGATACTTGCTTCAATGAGAAGATTATCTCTTCTAAATGGCAGAGCTGCTATCCACAGTCATGGTTTTCAGAGTACTCTATAAAACGAACACCCTACATGCTGGCTGTGTGCATTTTACTTTCTCAGAACTTTAAAAAAGGAAAATCAACCAAAGTCAGATATAAGGCAGAAAGAGAATCTGATTTGAATTGATCCTGTAATATCATTTCTAAGGTTCATTGTTCTTTATTGTCAACAACTTCCCTTAATTTTTTCAATGATTTTAGGACCCAAACACATGTCTATCAGAGCAAAATTAATCACTAAAATGTCTCACCATATACTCGGAGGTCAATGTCCCTTTGTTTTTCTCCAGCAGCATTCACTGCCACGCAGGTGTACCTTCCTGTGTCACTGATTTGTGCACTGGTTAATGCCAGGATTCGACCACCAGAGAGAACCTGTCAATGAGAAGAATGCTAAATAACCAATATGTCTCTGAGAATGGTAGGTGTAATAGATATTTTCTCTTATTTTCTTGAGGTTAGTCAGTTAACACTTGCCTTTTAGGAAGATTTTCTCTTGGATATTTTTAAGTAGGCAAACATCATATAATACTCTTTTCATCTTCTCAGTGGAAGAATGTAAGAGGCTAGAATTAAATTTGGTAAAGACTACTGAAAATAAGTCTTTACGTATGGCATCAGATGAAAGTCAACTTTCATCCATACACACAACAAACAGAGAGAAAGATGCCAGGGGAGAAACATGAGTTGGAATAAGAGGCACTAATTCTCTTTCTAATTTTTCTTTGAGTAAAAAGGTAAGAAACTGAAATTAACAACAAAGTAGTAGCCAAATTAATTAATAAGCTACATTGATTATCCTTTATCCCATGGATTCAGTTGTATTTCTAAAATACTGACATTAACTCTGGATGTTCTATGATCCCAAATTTTGAAAGCATTAGATTTGCAAGAAAATCTGAAGAAGTAGAATGTTATGAGAACTATGCTTTCTGTTAGGCAAGATAAAAATTAAACTTTAAATTAGGTATATATGTACTTCTATATTTTTAATTTTGACTCAATATAACGCATTTAAAATTTTTCTAGGACTCAAATTTTACTTCTCATGATGTTTACATTATATTTTTCTTACCATATTACTTGATGTTTTTGTAGAAGTATATATGCTCTGTGTAGTCTCTGATTCATAACTATTTGAAGACATTTAAACCTAAATTCTACCATAAAATTCCTGTTTTGTTGATTAACATTTCCTTGTGTAAAGTATCTATTGTGGTAGTAGCAGAAAGTGGAGTGGGGCAGGTAGAAAACAACAAATATCTAAAACAAATGGTCAAAATATAACACCTAAAAGTAAGATAAGGGAACTCTTAGAAACAGTGAGCCTTTAATGAATTATTTGGGGATCCCAGGTATGTGTCCATGGTTTTTATGGTTGCATATGTGTACTTAAAAAATAGCATCTGTTAATCCTTGTTCTCTAAATCTCTTCAACAGTTTTACCTGTATGTACTTCCTGTACTGAATAATCAGGTGGTAAATGTCACCAAAGAAATGAATGAAGGTACCTGTATTCCATTAGAAAAACTAGAAACAGGACTCCCATCTTTCAACCAGGTCAGACTTGGGGCAGGAATACCTCTGGCTTCACATTCTAACTTCACCGGGTTGTTAACCACCACTGCCACCATGTTATTGCTGCCAGAAATAGATGGGGCCACTGAAAAAAACAAATGAAAGTAAGACATGTTAATATCACAGGATTTGTGATCTCAAATGACGAAAACTACATGTAATGTCTACAATATTGTGTTCTTATTGGAGGGTTTGTTTACTTGTTTTTTGGTAAGTTCTTTCACCTCTCTTATTTAAGATCTAATCACAGCCATCCTGTGAGATAAATAGAGCAAGTATCAATTTCTCCATTTCGCAGATGAGGAAAAACAAGTTTTGCCAGTTTGTTTAAGAAATCAGTTTTTTATGCCAGAGTGTAATTTTATTTATTGATTTCTAGGCTTGTGTGTGTGTGTGTGTATGCAGGAACACACATGTGTACCCCCCTTCATTCACTGCATTCACTGTAGTATGTTAACTACCAACTCCTCTTAAAAGCATTATTAGAGATAATCACTCAGAAACATTTCATTAATACCTATGATTCTTTTAGAGAGCACTTACAAGCAGTGTTTTTTTGTTGTTAGCTAACAGTATCAATGACTATTTCAACAACTCATTGAAAGCAAACGTAAGTCAACAGCATGTGGAAATTGAGCATTTTAATAGGAATCAGGAATAAGCACATTTGTAAGTTTTAGAACACTGTGCCCCTACATAAAGATGACAATAACACACTCTGTTAAATACTTACACAATAATTTTATAGAAGCACTTAATCATTTTGAATGCTTCTTTACCCCAGAATGAATCTAGGTGAAGTGGCACTAACCATGAACTTGCAGACTGTAAAATAACTCTGTAGCTCCAGCTGAGTTGATGGCCACACATTTATATATGCCAGCATCTGAGATCTGGGCACTTTCGATATCAATGATCTGTCCTCTGTTCAAGAAAGTCATGCTGGTGGAACCTGAGAGTAGACGATTATCTTTGTACCATGTAATAACTGAAAGAAGAAGGGGAGAAGATGATCTATGTAAAAATTTTTTAAATTAAATATACTAAGTTGGATCTTAGCTAAGTCACAATTACTTTATTCTTATACTTATTGTTTGAATTTAATCTGTTTAAGTAATCATCTCTTTAGCTTTGATTTTTAAGAGAAGGTAACCCTTAGAAAAACACCAAGAGCCAAGTCAGTGAGTCCTGAAAATGAATTTAGAAGAAAGATATTCTTTACTATCTCTAATATATCAGTATTAGTCAATAGCAAACTTTCAACTTATCTATTTTTTTTGTTGTATGTTTCCTTTCATCCATAAAATGTTGGCTATATGCCTAACCAAACCAAATACCATACACATTATTGACCTCAAAAATGTATGTCGTTACTGATTCATATGAATAATCTACCAGTGGTGGGAATATACAAAACAAAGTTGTAGTCTCATTAGAATGACAATTTGATGTAGCTTCATTAAGATGCTTTTAAGTTAAAAAAAAGTTTCGAGCTGAGATCCGGCTACTGCACTCCAGCCTGGGCGACAGAGTGAGACTCCGTCTCAAAAAAAAAAAAAAAAAAAAAAAGTTTCAGCATAAATGGATATAAACCACCATGTGGGTCTTGTGGCCACACTACTGACAATAAGATGATTAAGGTATTCACATATTTCTACATTGTTTAAATAAATTGTTTCATGCAGTTAAAGGCAATAAAAATTCAAAAATTTTATCTAACTGATAATATTCTTATCAACGTTTCACCCATGAAATGTATTCTATAACCTGTTCTTTACGAGTAATTAGTATATTATGCTCAAAACCAGTTTCAGTTATTCCAAGAAATCTTAAAATATTAAGTTATAGAGTCCAAAAGTAAATGTACCAGGCACAGGATTTCCAGCTGCCTTACACTCCAGCTGTATAGGGTTGCTCACCACCACAGTCTCATTCAGCATCTTCCCTGCATCTTCCAGACTAGGTGGTTCTGCAAGAGGCCCAAACAGATACTTATAAGGAGAATATTTAAGCTGAAATTATTTGCTCAATTAAAATTATAATTTTTCTTCTTTTCTTCTTTTTTTCACATATATACACTGACCTATTTGGAATAAAAGTATACTATTAAATAGACTGAATAACAAGATTTTTAAAAATCTAAATAAGTTTTCTAGATCACACATTTCTCTGTGTCCAGATAGGAGAATCCTTAGAATTATATAGATTAGCAGAGGAGTAAAAAAAAGTTAAAGAAAGATTTTTTATTGTACTTAATCTGATTGATTTGGTAAGTAATTATCTTTACCAAGAAGTAATTAGTCTACTAAATTTGAACTCTTCCAGTGAAGAAGAAATCAACATCTCAAAATATCTTACTTTATCTTTGGATAGCACTATCTTAAGCTATTTCAGAAAAAGCAGAATAATTTTTGTGTGTTTTTTGGCAGCTTTTTTTCCTTTGATACAAAATTTAAACTTAAGTTATTCACAAAATAAAACAGAAAAGTATATTTTCAACTTTAAGTAATTACTGATAAGGATGATCTGTTATTTAATATAGTTGGAAAGTAGGAATTCGTGAAGTCTGAGAGGCATAATATAAAAGAAATAACTTGGAACATTAATTCCATGTTTTCAACAATATCTCAAGGAGTGTGAGAGGCATACCAGGATAAGAAAATTACAAGGGAATTAAAGGTTCTGTCTTGTTTGAAAAAGATGTTGTAAATTAGTATCTGAAGTTGACAGAAAAAAATATATTTTAAGAATTTGCTACATTTAACTAATTCAATGCACTAGAGACCCTCAGCCCACATACAATCGACAAATCCATCAATCCATTAATCTATCAAAAACAGGAAAGGGGGAAAGGAGGAAAGAAAACAAGATAAAATAGAAGTAAGTAAGATCGCAGAAATAAAATCAAATATATAAATATGAATGAGTTCATTTAATTGTTTAATAGAATTTTTTTGACACTTAAAATAGTGACTTTTTGACACGTTAATACTTGTATGGGTGGCTGGGTGCGGTGGCTCATGCCTGTAATCCCAGCACTTTGGGAGGCTGAGGCAGGCGAATCACAGGTCAGGAGTTTGAGACCAGCCTGGCCAACATGGTGAAACCCTGTCTCTACTAAAAATACAAAAAATTAGCCAGACATAGTGTGGCGGGTGCCTGTAATTGCAGCTACTTGGGAGGCTGACACAGGAGAATCACTTGAACGTGGGAGGTGGAGGTTGCAGTGAGCTGAGATCATGCCATTGCATTCCAACCTGGGCAACAAGAGTGAAACTCCACCTCAAAAAAAAAAAAAAAAAAAACCAACTTGTGTGGGTGACAAGGTTTGGCTATGTCCCCACCCAAATCTCGTCTTGAATTTTGGCTTGGAGGGACCCCACTGGTAGATAACTGAATCACAGGGGCGGTTCCCCCATACTGTTCTCATGGTAGTGAATAAATCTCATGGGATCTGATGGTTTTAGATCCATCAGATTGCCTTGGCTCTCATTCTCTTCTCTCGTCTGCCACCATGTGAGATGTGCCTTTTGCCTTCTGCCATGATTGTGAGACCTCCCCAGCTATGTGGAACTGTGAGTTCATTAAACCTCTTTGTTTTCTAAATTGCCCATTCTTGGGTATGTCTTTATCGGCAGCATGAAAATGGACTAATACAATGGGCTAAAACTATTTTTTAATTAAAATATCTAAGTGGATAAGGAGCACAAATAAAAACTCACAAAAATGTTACAATAAGGAGCTAGACAAAGATATACAATAATTTGACATCAATTTCTGATAAATATACAAAGCAAAAATTATTAAACATGACAAAGCAACATGATTTATATTAACATGTTACTATTCATGAATAATATTTTATAATGACAATACCTTATGCATTGAATAACAAAGCAAAACTTGTTAGAAAGCAAGAAAAATTCAAAAACTCTAAAAGTGGTGTATTTTACCATGTCCTCCTCAGAAACTGGCTGTGTAGTGAAACAAAAAATACAGTTGTAAAGAATATGAAAAATAAAAGTACCCATCCAGATTGTGTATGCATATGTGTATGTGTGTGTTTGGGGATTTGTAGTTACCAAAGAATATATATGTTTTTTAAATGACAATGGAATATTTTCAAAATGAAATATTAGCCCACAAAATACCAGTAAGGTGTTTTATAATCACAATTTAAAAAAACTATAAAATATAAATCAACAACAAAAATACAAAGCTATCTACATGGGGAAAATATCATTAAAGATGAAATCAAGATAAGAGTATAAGTTTAGAAAAACATAAAGTGATATTGATTAATATTAAAACCTGTAGGATGTCACTAAAGCAGTACAGTACTTAAAGAAAATCTAAAGCCATAATTAACATATATTAAAAACAAGAAATAATGGAAAAAAGTCCTAAGCAGTCAACCCAGAATTTAAAAGACCAATACAATAAACCAAAATAGGCTAGAAATAAATAATAAATATAAAAGCAGAAAACAAAATCAAAGAAGATAAAAAACTCAAAGTTGATTTTTGAAAAGTCTAAAATAAAGTCTGTTTTCAGAAGCAGATGTCCTTTGGGTCAAATCTCTTTTGTCCTGGGAGTTTTTCCTAAAGACTCACCCTAGAACCACCCCTCCTTCACTCTTACAATTACTTTTGTATTCATTTAATTCCATGTATTAACCCTACCTGTTTGAAATGCCTAGAATGCTTCTGTTTTCTGCACTGAATTCTGATTATCAACACAGTATTTAAGGACACAAGACCTCTAAATATGGCTATCTAACTTTTCCAACTGGAAAAGAAAAAAGGAAGAATAATCAGTCCACGGCACATTCCTTCAAAACAGCTTTTTAAATACTTGAAGCCTTCTGGACTGAAGTGCTCATTGAAGAATCTGACAGACTATGTAGCTGCTGCAATAAAACACTACGATGGGAATAAGAAATACAGAGCTATGGAATGGGTTGGCAATTTCTCACTTCACTAGAGAACTTTAAGGAAGATTGGATGTCAGCAAGAATGCCAGACTAAGGACTCAAAAAACCTACTCCTCCAGTAAAGAAACAAAAACATTGTAAACATTGTCAAAATCAACCTTTTCAGAACTTGGGAAATTAACCAAAGACTTGCAAAAATCCAAAAAGTATTTATTAAAAAATAAGTAGCTAAATTTCATTTAAAACAGTGAGTTTTGTGGCATTTTAACTGACCTACCCCTGTCACCCTCTCTCCAGCTCCAACTTGAAAACAAATAGTCCAATAATCCCAGTGAAAAAAGCAGCCTAGCAGACACTGAAGGAAGTACAATAGGTTTCGAGCTACCCGAAAGTACCATTCTGAGAGAAGTGTCATTATTTGACCTGTCTGGGCTTTCTGTGAAAGTTCCTATTTGCAAGATTTTTCTTTATTTAACCAGACTCAATGTTCTGTCAGTGCAAACCTTTTCCCCAAGGGTAAAGTCTGTATAAACAGACTTCATAGAATTTATATAGAAAAGTTCGTTTCCTAATGCTTCTAAAACAAATTACCTCAAACTTGGTAGCTTAAACAATACAAATTTATCTTACAGTTTTATAGGTCAGAAGTCCAACATGGGCTGACTTGGTTAATATTAAGGTGTTAGCAGAGCTGAATTCCCTTCTGGAGGCTCTAGAGGAGAATCTGTTCCCTTGCCTTTCCCAACTTCTACAGGCCACTTCCTCCATCTTCAAAGCCAGCAATGGGCGGGCCATGTGAGGATGTGAGTGGAGCATTCTTCTCACATTATATCACTCTGACATGCTGCTTCCCTTTTCCACATTTAATAATCCTTATGATTACATTGGGTTCATCCAGATAATTAGGTATTATCTTCCTATTTTAAGGTCAAATGATTAACAACCTTAATTCCCCTTTATGATGTAACCTAACATATTAACAGGTTCAAGGATTAGGATATGAAAATTTGAGAGGATGCCAGTATTCTGCCTACTCACTAATGAATCAAGACACAACAATGAAAACCAGCAACAAAAAACAATAACAGTAAAAACCATGAGGAGAGAAGGATATGATTTTCAGAGTTGCCACATTACATTATTTAAAATACCTACTTTTTCAACAAAAATTGCAAGATAGCATTGCTCATACATAGAAAAAGAAGCAGCATAGAAACTGTCCATCAGGAAACCTAGAACCTAGATATTGGATTTACTAGACAAAAACTTTAAATCTGCTATTTTAAGTACAATTGGCTCTCTCTATCTGCAGTGTCAATCAACCACAGATTAGAAATTTTTTTTAATAAAAATAACAGTACAACAATAAAAATTAATACAAATAAAAAATATAGTATAACTACATTTTTTACTATACTAAAAAATGTAGTATAATACATATCATTCATGCTGTATTGGGAATTAAGTAATCTAGAAACAATAAACTATATAAAAGGATGTATATACACAAATACTATACAATTTATTTATTTTAATGTTTATCTCAATAGTTTTTGGGGTACAGGTGGTATTGGTTACATGGATAAGTTCTTCAGTGGTGATTTGAGATTTTAGTACACCCATCACTCGAACAGTATATGCTGTACCCAATATGTAGTCTTTTATCCCTCATCCCCCATCACACTTCCCCCTGAATCCCCAAAGTGCATTATATCATTCTTATGCCTTTGCATCCTCATGGCTTAGCTCCTACTTATAAGTGAGAACATACGATATTTGATTTTCCATTCCTGGGTTACTTCACTTAGAAAAATGGCCTCTAACTCCATCCAAGTTGCTGCAAAAGACATCATTTCATTCCTTTTTATGGCTGAGTAGTATTCCATGGTATGTGTGTGTATGTGTGTGTGTGTGTGTGTGTGTGTATATATCACATTTTCTTTATCCACTCTGGTTGATGGGCACTTCGGTTGGTTCCATATCTTTGCAATTGCGAATTGTGCTGCTGTAAACATGCATGTGCACATGTCTTTTTCATATAACAACTTTTTTTCTTTTGGATAAATACCCAGTGGTGAGATTGCCAGGTCGAATGGTATTCTACTTTTGGTTCCTTAAGGAATCTTCATACTGTTCTCCATAGTGGTTGTACTAATTTACTTTCCCACCAGCAGTATAAAAGTGTTCCCTTTCACTGCATCCACAGCACACCTTTTTTTTTTTTTTTTTTTTTTTGCTTTTTACTTATGGTCATTGTGTTAGTTCATTCTCATGCTGCTAATAAAGACATACCCAAGACTGGGTAATTTAAAAAGGAAAGAGGTTTCATTGACTCACACTTCAGCATGGCTGGGGAGGCCTCAGGAAGCTTATAATCATGGCTGAAGGGGAAGCAAACACATTCTTCTTCACATGGTAGCAGCAAGGAATAGTGCAGAGCAGAGGTGGGGAAAAGTCCCTTATAAGACCATTAGATCTCATGAGAACTTACTCCCATGATTCAATTACCTCCCATTGGGTCCCTCCCACAATACATAGAAATTATGGGAACTATGATTCAAGGTGAGATATGGGTAGGTACACAGGGAAACCATATCAGCCACTCTTGCAGGAGTAAGGTGGTATCTCATTGTGGTTTCAATTTGCATTTCCCTAATGATGAGTGATGTTGAGCTTTTTTTCATATATTAGGTTGGCTGCCTGTATATCTTTGAGAATTGTCTATTCATATCCTTTGACCACTTTTTGATGGGATTATTTCTTTTTTCTTGCTGATCTGTTTGAGTTCCTTGTAAATTCTGAATATTGATCCTTTGCCAGATGCATAGTTTGCTAATATTTTCTCCCACTCTGTGGGTTGTCTGTTAACTCTGCTGATTATTTCTTTTGCTATACAGAAGGTTTTAGATTTAATTGGTCCCATTTATTATTTTTGCAACAAATATTATACAATTTTTTTTAGATGTGCTGCTTTTTATTTTTATTATTATTATACTTTAAGTTCTAGGGTACATGTGCATAATGTGAAGGTTTGTTACATATGTATACATGTGCCATATTGTTGTGCTGCACCCATTAACTCGTCATTTACATTAGGTATATCTCCTAATGCTATCCCTCCCCCATACCCCTCCCCACAATAGGCCCTGGTGTGTGATGTTCCCCTTCCTGTGTCCAAGTGATCTCATTGTTCAGTTCCCACCTATGAGTGAGAACATGTGGTGTTTGGTTTTGTGTTCTTGCAATAGTTTGCTGAGAATGATGGTTTCCAGCTGCATCCATGTCCCTACAAAGGACATGAATTCATCCTTTTTTATGGCTGCATAGTATTCCATGGTGTATATGTGCCACGTTTTCTTAATCCAGTCTGCCACTGATGGACATTTGGGTTGATTCCAAGTCTTTGCTATTGTGAAGAGTGCCGCCAATGAACATACGTGTGCATGTGTCTTTATAGCAGCATGATTTATAATCCTTTGGGTATATCCCCAGTAATGGGATGGCTGGGTCAAATGGTATTTCTACTTCTAGATCCTTGAGGAATCGCCACACTGTTTTCCACAATGGTTGAACTAGTTTACAGTCTCACCAACAGTGTAAAAGTGTTCCTATTTCTCCACATCCTCTCCAGCACCTCTTGTTTCCTGATTTTTAAATGATTGCCATTCTAACTGGTGTGAGATGATATCTCATTTTGGTTTTGATTTGCATTTCTCTGATGGTGAGTGATGAGCATTTTTTCATGTGTCTGTTGGCTGTATGAATGTCTTCTTTTGAGAAGTGTCTGTTCATATCCTTTGCCCACTTTTTGATGGGGTTGTTTGTTTTTTTTTTCTTGTAAATTTGTTTGAGTTCTTTGTAGGTTCTGGATATTAGCCCTTTGTCAGAACTATACAATTTTATATAAGGAACTCAAGCATCAACAAATTTTGGTATCCATATGGGGTCCTAGAATCAATCCCCTGAGGATATTGAGGGATGACTGAATGTTCCAAGAATTACAGGAAACCATGTATAAAGAACCAAAGAAAAGTAGCTGAATTATCATTAAATATAGATATTAATCAAGTGATAGAAATTACTTTTAAAAGCCAAATAAAGATTCTAAAGTGTAATAAAGACTCAATACCTAGAAGAAGAAAGCTGGAAGAAGAAAGAAATCAACAAATTTGAAGATTGGTCAGTTGAGATAATCCAATTTTAGAATCAAAGAGAAAAGAAGAAAGAAAAGTGAATAGACCTCTACGACTTGTGGAAACACCATCAAACATAATGTGAGTACCAGAGGAGAGGGGAAAGAGAAAGGTACAGAAAGAATGCCTTGAAAAGTAATAACTGAAACATTCCCAAATTTGAAGAAAAGCATCAATCTATATATCTAAGAAGTTTAAAAAATTCTAAGTAAGATAAACTCAAAGAAGTCCCCACCAACACATCAAAACCAAACTGTTTAAAACCAACAGCCAAGAATCTTGAAAGCAGTAAGAGAGAAGTGACTTATGTGCAAAGATCCTCAATACAACCAACAGCCAATTTCTCATCAAAAAAGACAAAGGCCAGAAGGTAGTAGGATGACATAGTCAAAGTGCTGAAAGAAAATGACTACCAATCAAGAATTTCATATGTAGAAAATCTGTCTTTTAAAATTAAAGAAGAATTTAAGATATTTCTAGAACAAAAATGAAATTCTTTCCAGAATTCATTGCGAGACACCTGTTCTGTGAGGAATACTTAAAGGAGTTCTTCAGGTTGAAATGAAACAATAAATCTAATACACACAAAAGAATAAAGTTCACTGGTAGAGGTAACTACATAGGTAAATATGTAAGATGTAAAAAACTGTATATTTTGCTCATAACTCATTTTTTCTCCTATTGATTTAAAAGATTACAATATAAAGCAATAATGGGCACTTTAAAATGTAATTTGTGTAACAGTAATAGCATAAAAGAGGGGAAACAGAGAGAGCTAATTAGGAACAAAATTTTTGTATACTATTGAAATATCCAAATACTATATTAATTAAGATTCTAATTATAATACCCAGGAAAACTACTAAAAATAAAACTCAAAAAAAGTAAAAGAAGCAATAAGGAAAATAAAATGGCACCCAAGAAAATGTCAGCAATGGAGAAAAAGCAAAACAAAAAATGACATAATAAATATTAAAATGTATAACCAATGACAGACATAAACTCTACCACATCAGTAGTTAAATTAAATATAAATGGATTAAATGCTCCAATCAAAAGGCAGAGATTGGCAGAATGGATTTTTTAAAAATTCAAACTGTATGTTGCCTATAATAGCACACTTTAGATTCAAAGACAAATAAATTGAAAGTAAAAAGATGGAAAACAATATATGATGTAAATAGTAATGGAAAAAGAACTGAGGGAGCTATACTAACATCACACAAAATAGACTTCAACAAAAACTGTTACTGGCAACAAAGTAGGACTTTAAAAAAAATACAAAAGGTTAATTCATCAGGATATACCAGTTATAAATATATATGTACATAATAACAGATCCCCAATATACATGGAACAAAAATGGACAAACTCAAAGGGAGAAACAGACAATACAACATTAAAAGTTAGAGACCTCGATATCCCACTTTCAATAGTGGATACAACAACTACACAGAAAATCAATAAAAAGATAGAAGACTTGTACAACCTATAATGCAACTGGCACACATGGACTACTCCACCAGAAAACACATTCTTCTCAAGTGCACATGTCCTATTCTTAAAGATAGACTATATATAAGACTATAAGACAAGTCTTGATACATTTTAAAGGACTATAATCTTACAGCATATGTTCTCCAGCACAATGAAATTTAGGAACCAATAATAAAACAAAATTTGGAAACTTCACAAATATGTGAAAATGAAGTATCACACTCCTAAATAACTATTGGTCAAAGAAGAAATCACATGATAGATAACATTTTGAGAGGAATGAAAACAAAAACAACATGCCAAAACTTGTGGGATGTACATAAAGAAGAGCTTAGACTGATTCGTAGCTGCAAACATGCATATTAAAAAATAAGATCTCAAATCGATAACCTAACATTCTACCTTAAAACCAGAAAAAAAGAAGAGTAAACTCTACCCAAAGCAAGCAAAAGGAAAAAACAAACAAACAAAAAATTAGAGCATATACAAATTAAATAGAGAATAGAAAAACAGTAGAGAAAATTATCAAAACCAAAAGCTGATTCTTGGAAAAGATCAACAAAATCAAAAAGACTTCAGCTATACTGACTAAGACAAACAAAAGCGAGAAAAGACCTAATTACTATCATCAGAAATGAAAGAGGGTCATTACTACCAATCTTACAGAAATAATAATGAAAAAAAAAAAAACTGTAGGAGAAGATTACAAACCGTTGTATGCTGACAAATTAGATAACTTAGATAAAACAAAAACAATCTTAGAAAGATGCAAACTACTGAAATTGACTGAATTGTATACTCTAAAAGGATGAATTTTCTAGTGTGTGAATTATATCTGTGATCTCTTTGTGAATAACAAGCTCAGAATTTTTAATGTGCAACTCAAGAAACAATTGGGATCAAGAAGCACCCATAACTGACCTACAAAAATCTCATAATAAATCAGATAGTCTGATTTGATGCTCATTGTATTTCAACATAATTTTAATTTATAGCCTCAGAGGGTTGAAAAAAAATAAGCCAATTGCTTTTCTACTCCAAATAATTAGAGATAAAAATTATTGCTAGGCATTTTTTTTCTAAAAGGCTTCTAGTAAGTCTTCACAGCCAGATACAGCAAACATAAAGATTGTTATCTTAGCTAATTGTTTCAGATGCCCTCAAGGTAGTTTCCATATGAAACATATGCATTAGGCCAGGCGCAGTGGCTCACGCCTGTAATCTCAGAACTTTGGAAGGCCGAGGTGGGTGGATCATGAGGTCAGGAGTTCGAGACCAGCCTGGCCAAAATAGTGAAACCCCATCTCTACTAAAAAGACAAAAAATTAGCCAGGAGTGGTGGCGAGTGCCCGTAACCCCAGCTACTCAGGAGGCTGAGGCAGGAGAATCGCTTGAACCCGGGAGGCGGAGGTTGTAGTAAGCCAAGATCGTGCCATTGTACTCCAGCCCAGGCAACAGTGAGAGACTCCGTCTCAAAAAAAAAAAAAAAAAAAAAAAAAAAAAAAATATATATATATATATATATATATATGCTTTAGAAATGTCAAAACATAATTCAGTAACTAAAAGAGGAAAGCTAATGACTAAAGGCCTTGTACAGAGAAGCTCTTTGGGTATAGCCTGATTTACTTCTCATTTTGAGGTTAAAAGTAAATACAAATATAAATTCCATTGCTCCCTTCTAGCACTGAAATGCATAGTCTTGAAATTTAGGAAAACACTGTTTTAGATAGAGCAGCAATAAGGTAACAGTATCTTATGATCTTATTTTAATAATAAGATGTCTGCATTCTCCAAGAAGAAGGTTGAATTCCATTCAATTTTCTGGGTATTTTTTCCTTTTTCCAAAAGCCGCATGTACGTATCATGGCAAAACTACAATACCTTCTTCTTGACACATTGTGTGCTAGATTTTGCCTATTACTTCAATCATGCAGGTCATGAATAGAGTCTTTCAAATCCTGGTTAAATTTCAGGTAGTACATAAGTGATCTAAATGTAATTTTGGTGAGTTAATATTCTCTATCTAGTGAAATTATGAAACAGGGAGGAATAAATTAATCTATACCAAGAAAATCATAAGAGTCCTGAACCGAAGTTATCCATGAAAAAAGAAAAAGTTTCCCTACAACATTCCCAAGTCTCCTTTAAGCCACATTTGAGCTATTAAACAAAACACAGAAACGATAGAGGGACCATTTTTGAGTGGGTGTTAGCAGATGTTAGCCAAGCAAATACTTTTTAAAAAATAAAATAAAAATAAGGGGTGCTCTACTAATGTTTTTACCAGACAACTAATACAGACCCAAGAGAGTTCCTGGCCAAGAGTAAAGGCAGGAAGGACTTTACAGATATTTATCAAAATGGTGCAGTGAGAAGGGCCAGAAATCAAGTATGTGTTTTGCCAGACAGCCTTTATGCTGTCATTTACAGATGCTGACTAGGAGCCAGGCACCAGGCTAAGATTTTCACATGTAATCTTTCATCTGATGCTCACATAACCTCCATAACTGTGGTGCACTCTCTCTATCCTTCCCATTTTACAGATGAGGAATGTGTGTTTTTATCCTGCAGTCATTAATTGGCAATATAGAAAAGGAAATTTGAAGCAACAATATTTTACTTTTTCTGGTGCTTCACCTTGGTTGATTTTTTTCCTGGGAAATAATTGTGTGCAGATAAAATGAATACTTGGACTATTAGACTCCAAATAATCATTTGTTTGTGGAAACATCTGTCGTACTTGGCAAATAAATGAGGTTTAGATATAATTTCATAGTTTGGTCTAGGGAATTAAAACTTCCAGAATTATTAAACTTTGATGATCAAAAAGACCACCTACTGAGGGCTCCTGCCCTTTATAAATGACAGAACACCCCATCCCGGAAAACCCCATGAGAATGTTCCTCTTCTCTTGATCATGACATGGTCTCCTAGTCCAGGAGACCAGGTACCCTTACTATAGCTTTTAGAAACAACTTTTGCTATGATTAAGAAGAATGGTAGTATCTAAGATATTTTTATAAGAAAGGAAAACATTAAACAATTGAAACACTGAATATGTTAGGATTAGACATTTCTGGATGACAACTATAGTAAATGAACATTTGCTCAATCTGTTATCCATCAATAAAGATTGGGATTAAAAAAAAAACCATGGTGGCTCACACCTGTAATCCTAACACTTTGGAAGGCCGAGGTCGGCAGACGTCTTGAGCCCAGGAATTCAAGACCAGCCTGGGCAACATGGTGAAATCCCGTCTCTACAAAAAGTACAAAAGTTAGCCAGGCATGGTGGCATTTGCTTGTAGTCCTCCCTACTAGGGAGTCTGAGGTGGGAAGATTCAGGCTGTAATGAGCCATGATCATGCCACTGCACTCCAACTTGGGTAAGAGAGTGAGACTTTGTCTCTAAAAACAAAAATAAAAACAAAAAATCCTGACTTAAAAAGTAACTGTAGGGATGGCTGATAAATTAATAACTGAACCTAATTAAATGAGGATTGCTTCCCTATAGGTTTTGCAATGCCTTTTTTAATACATAGAATAAGAATTGTATGCAATACTTTGGGAGCATTCAAAGAGCAAGAGTATTAATGGGGCTAGTTCCTCTCCTCTTCCTCCTACTGTAACTTCTGCTATTGAATGCTAAGTTTAATTAACATTTTTATGAATCTAAATTCTCATATCTACAGTAATTGGAACAAACCAAATCCAAATTCAAATACTCAAGTACTTCAATGCATGGTGTCTTTTAAGCCATGCTTTTCACATCCCATTCTTGCATAGTTTTCCACATTATATTAACTTGTCATTTTAACCACTGAGGTCTTTTTGAAGTCTATCATCAACCAGTCTCTTAGAAATTCCTACATTTTTTAACATTTCCAAATACCAGTAAAGTCATTAATACAAGTATTGAAGAGGACAGAGTCAGGTTTGCAGTCTTATGTGTCCAATGTGATGTTACTGTCACGAATGTCAAAATGCCAGTTTTCTGTCTAGATTTCTAGATTCCCATCACATGCACTCAGTCAACTGCTTTTTCCAGGCTAATCACAATTAGTATCAGATTAGAAGTGCACTTCAGCATTTATTCTCCCTTCAGGGAGATGAACTGTTATGTACACAAGCCATGATCATATTAGTTGAAATGTTTTAAGCTACTACCATACCTTACCTCTATCCTGTGATTTGTATCAGGAAGATAGTTCTATATTCTCCCTCTGATTAAGCAATTTTATTATTATTATTATTATTATTATACTTTAAGTTCTAGGGTACATGTGCATAACGTGCAGGTTTGTTACATATGTATACTTGTGCCATGTTGGTGTGCTGCACCCATCAACTTGTCAGCACCCATCAACTCGTCATTTACATCAGATATAACTCCCAGTGCAACCCCTCCCCCCTCCCCCTTCCCCATGATAGGCCCCAGTGTGTGATGTTCCCCTTCCCGAGTCCAAGTGATGTCATTGTTCAGTTCCCACCTATGAGTGAGAACATGTGGTGTTTGGTTTTCTGTTCTTGCAATAGTTTGCTGAGAATGATGGTTTCCAGCTACATCCATGTCCCTACAAAGGACACAAACTCATCCTTTTTTATGGCTGCATAGTATTCCATGGTGTATATGTGCCACATTTTCTTAATCCAGTCTGTCACTGATGGACATTTGGGTTGATTCCAAGTCTTTGCTACTGTGAATAAGCTCTTAAAATGACTAACGTTCTGCTTTTCTTTCTTTTTGCATTAACTCATATGTTTACCAGTCTGCCCCCTTCTCTTTGATGATTTTCCATGTAGATGTGCACCCTAATTGCATCTCTGTCAACCAACATTTTGTTATAATATTCAAGTCTACAGACTTGTGCCTTCTTAGGTATTAATTATGCTTCTTCTCTTCTGTTGTTGCTTTTTATTTGATGGGATACTTGATTTATCTCACAGACTCTGGTTTTCAGTCAGTCTTGACTATACTGGCAAATCTTTAGGCCTGTCTTTAGTGTCTAGGCCAATGTTTTTCCAAATACTGGCTCACAGACCACCTATATTAGAGGTGCTGTTTCAGGAGATCTGGGACTAGGCCTAGGAAGCTGTATTTTTAATACGTAACTCGCATGTCTTTTAAGAATACTGAAATTTTAGAGCATCTGTTCTAGGCAGATTCTTCCAGGACTGGAGACATACACTCTATTCTTTATTATACAGCAGGGGGTCCCCAGCCCTGGGCCACAGACTGATACCAGTTGATGGCCTGTTAGGTACTGGGCTACACAGCAGGAGGTGAGTGGCAGGAGAGCAAGCATTACCACCTGAGCACTGCCTCCTGTCAGATCAGCAGCAGCATTAGATTCTCATAGGAGTACGAACCCTATTGTCAACCGTGCATGCAAGGGATCTGGGTTGCGTATTCATTATGAGAATCTAATGCCTGATGATCTGTTACTGTCTCCCATCACCCCAGATGGGACCATCTAGTTGCAGGAAAACAAGCTCAGGGCTCTCACTGATTCTACATTATGGTGAGTTATCTAATTATATCATTATATATTACAATGTAATAATAATAGAAATAAAGTGCCCAATAAGTGTAATACACTTGGATAATCCTGAAACCATCCCTCTCCCTAGTCTGTGGAAAAATTGTCTTCCAAGAAACTGGTTCCTGGTGCCTAAAAGGTTGGGGGCTGCTGTTATAGAGCATTCATTTAAGTATTTTAAAACAGTCTAGAGAACAAAACATCCTTCTTTTTTAAAACACCTCAAGAAGTAGAAGTCAGCAAAGCTAGCTGCTACCATTTATTTAGTGTCTATGAGGTGGGAGATGTTTTACACCTATCATCTCTAAACCCCAAAATCACTACGGAAGTCAGATACTCATAGAAATTAAGTAGTTTACTCAAGGTAACATATATCATGTTTAGCATAGAATTTAAACCAAAGTTGGCCTGACTCCTAAGTGCGTAAGATGATTGCATCATGCCATTGTATCCCACTTAACTGTTTTCTCTTAGCCAGTAACAGAGACCAGACAGGAACTGAACTTGATGGGAGAGGGAAGGTAAACAGCTTGTAGAAGGAGAAGAGAAGGAGCCTCAGGGTAGGGAAATAAGAAAGAAGAGAGAACCCCCCCACAAGCATATTCTTAGATGGAAGTGTAAGTCTGAGTAGATGCTGGAGGCAGCTGTAAAAGAGCCCTAGGAAGAGATAACAGCCTTATGGGGAACGAAGCAAATGCAAGGCAACTTACAGTACAGCAGGGTCAGCCTGTCCCCTAACCCCACTAGCAAGGTCAGCCAATTGTAAAATGGTTACATTCAGATATTGGTCTCCCAACTAACAATTCAGTGAAAGAATAAAGACCCACACGGTTTATGTATGTTACGGTATGTATGCAGACATCCCTAAGTTAGGCGTTCATATTTCAGGGACTGGGAAAAGAATAAATTGATTTATTGGAAACATTTAGGAAACTGATGATTTGAATATTTTTAACTGGTTGATTCAAATGGAGGAAAATGTGCAAAGAAGCAAATTAGATGAATTCAATATCCAATGAAAACTTTTTCACTCACCTACGATTTACTCTTTTATTTGTTAAATATTTTTGACTGCCTACTATATACCTGGAATTAAGCTAGGTGCTAGGACATTATTCTATGTTTAATTGCTTGGTAAATGTGAAGTGAATATATGAATGAATAAATTAATAAAAGGCTGAACAATAAATCATGTGAATTAGAGAAAATGAATAACGTGTACATTAAAATCTTGAACAGTTTTCTGCAAATATTCTGGCTAAATTAGGAAAGTTCAAGCCTCTAATTATTGGCCTTTTCTGATGAGCCTCTAGAGATCTGAAGTGGTATATTCAAGGTTATGCAGTCTTTCAAGTTTAATGTGAAGCTATGATTTTACTGAGGTACTCCATGGCCACCCAGACTTTTTATTACAGCACATTGGAGAAGATGCTGAGCCAAAGATGGCTTCTACTCACGAAATCCTTCTTATAGGCAGGCAAGAAAATCACAGATAAGATTAAGAAACAATGCTGCCAACTTCTGTCTTTTCAACAAAAGTTATCTGTAGAAAGCTATAAGTTAACAGAATACAGATAACTTAAAATACAGGATGGTGTATTTAATTATGAGCTCCAGTATGTCCTATTTGACAACCTGAAAACTGAAGATCCTAACATGAGCAATGATAATTACAATAATGTAAAAAAAAAAAAAAACTAGGTTTTTTTTAAATACAGGCTAATAAAATAAATACCTGTTTCTTTCATACTGTAATTCAATAAAAATGAGCCCACTATGTTTTTAAAAAGTGATACAAATATTCTTTTGTTAAGATGTAGAAATTACATTACCATGAACATGCAGTTGAATGTGCTGTTGTGTTTCTCCAGCTGCATTGGTAGCCACACATGTGTATCTGCCAGCATCTTCCAACAGGGTTTTGGCAATTTGTAGAACTCGACCAGAAGACTGTATCTAATTGGGAGCAGAAAGCACAGAGGATTTTTGTACTTTATACTTGGATTTGAAAACATTCACTGAGACAGAAAATTTCATTTAAATTTATAATACCTAACAATATTTTCATGCCAATATCTTAATAAACTCTTGATAGACTAGAGCAAGTTCATATCATCATGTGCAAGACAATAGATTAGTTTGGTTGAAAAGCCTTTTCTTATTCATTGGAAAACACAAAATAAAATAACCTAAGGCCAGCTTACTGGTATAGTCATAGTGAATAAAAGACTTTAGCACTGAACTATGAAGTATGTGATGAAAAGTTAAGCTATTTGAAAAAAAAAAAAAAAAAACTGGCCACATTTATATAATAATTCATAAATAGTTTTAAAACAATGACTTTTTATTAAATGGTCATGAGAGCCAGAAAAACAATAAAATTATAAAATATGGATAATGGAAATGCAGATAAATTTCTTCCTATTTTTCCCAATTTCCCTCTTAAACCCACTGCAACTGGTCTCTGCCATTTTGAAACTGGTGATTCAGAGGTTATTCTTTGAAACATACTATTCAGAGGTTACTAGTAACTTCCAGTCACAATATCCACCAGCCTAGGTAGTAAGCTCATACTCTCCTCCACCATCTATAACATTTGGAGTGGTTGACTACCAACTCCTTGAAACTCCCTACTTTCTGGGTGTTAAAAACAAGCATTCCCTCAGTTCTAATTCTCTGACTTTCTTAGGAGATTACTTTTCAGAATCTGCTTCCTCTTCCTGTTCCACACCCAAGGATCATAGCTATCTGATAGTTTTTATCTAAACTCATGGCATCAGTGAAAAACTCTAATGCATCCTAAATTTACAGGATAGCCTCACTTTCTCTCCTGAGCTCTACATGTGTCCTTCCAGCAATCTGCTGAACAGGTTAGTACATCAAATTTAACATCAAATTCACTTGCACAAAATTAAGCTCATATATTTTTCCTTGTATTTCTGAAGTCTACTTCTGATTGCATGTTCCCAGTCTTGTTTAATGGCACCCACTATTTTTCCAGTCATCTAGGTTTTGGAGCCTACTTTGAATTCTATTAATTATGCCACTATATGTTTCTCAGATCCCCTGTTTTCCATTTCCACAGCCACTGTGGGATTATAATAGCTTCTTAACTGATGTTCCAGTGTCTCCAACCTCCCCAACTGTTAATCTATCTTGCATATTGTTGCCAGAATAATTTGTTTAAAATTCAAATTTGATCCTTTAACCAGTTTCCCATCAAAGTTCATTTATGGCTCTCCATCTTTCCCAGAATGAAATTTGAACTCAGCACAGCCCTCCAGGCTCACCACATTCTGACCCCAAATGATCTCTCCAAACTCTCCCATGTAAACTCCCACTTAACCTATTCTCCATTCATACTGTTATAAACATGTTAAGCAAACATTCATACATTTATATTCATGTCGGGACTATTACATTACATGGTATTTAAATGCCATAATTTTTTAAGGCTGAATTAGGTCAGTTCTCTCTCCTTTTTCTTCTTACCCTTTACTCTCTCCTTGGATTAACTCATCCATGCCCATGGTTTCAAATATCGTTGATACGCCAATATGTCCAGCCAGAACTCTCCTTCAAGCTCCAAGACCATATATTCAATGATCTACTGACATCTCCACTAGTTGATCTCACAGTCACCTTAACCCCCTAAAATCTAAAACTCAAATCAGCTTTCTCACCTCAAACTTGTCCCCCTCCAGTCTCTTAAACTCACTGTATGGCAACACTTTTCCCCCTCCAGTCTCTTAAACTCACTGTATGGCAACACTAGCCATACAGTTGTATACGTTGGAATTCTAGGAGTCTTCCTTGACACATCCCTCTCCTTCACCTTTCACAGAGTCTTTCATCAACCCCCAGTGATTTAACTAATAAATACCTCACCAATCTATCCAAGTATCCTCATCTGCATGACCAGCATATGAGTCTCAATTTCTATCTTTTCTCTCTCCTAGACAAATGTAACTAGGTTCTAATTGGTTTCTACATATCTATCATTGGCTCCTCCAATTTATTCTTTGGAATGGGTCTGGATAACTATATTAAAATGCAAACCTGATCATGTCCCTCCTCTCTTAAAACTCTTCAAAGGTCTCTCATTGCCTTAAAGTAAAAATAAAATCATTAACTGTACTTAAGTGCCTCCTACCTAGTCTCCAGTCTTTA
The DNA here is from genome assembly GCF_002776525.5 of Piliocolobus tephrosceles. Lineage (NCBI taxonomy): Eukaryota > Metazoa > Chordata > Mammalia > Primates > Cercopithecidae > Piliocolobus > Piliocolobus tephrosceles. The sequence goes on along the minus strand of NC_045434.1, from coordinate 42,670,808 downwards.
ATACCACCTCTCCCTTGGTCTCTTCCTCAGTCCACTGGCTGGCTTTCTGGTCCTCAAGAGGTGCCATGCTCACCTTTGCTTTGTTTGCCCATGCACATATTCTTGAACCACTCTACTCAGTTCTCTTTCATTAATTCACCCATTTAACTTCTATAAAGTCTTCTGAACTCTACTCAGGGCTTTTCCCATAAATTTTCCTCATTCTAGAAGGCTTTGCTTTTCTCATTATATGTTCTTACACCTCTAGGTTTTCTCTTAAAATCATTCATTACAGTTTGCAATCCTACTTTTGTATGATAATACAATAAATACCTGTCTCCCAGGTAAACAATTGTTACCTTCACTATGGCTGAAGGCTAAAAACTGAATCTTTCACTTGCACAAAGATGTGAGATTATTTCCATTGGATTTGGAATAGGAATAGGAATTAAAAATTAACAGATACTCACTTCTACTAAAAAAGGAACATAACATATCTCTCATTAGGGAAAACTCACAAGTAAAATTCAAGCCCACATTAGTCAATTAACTTGACCCTATTAGCAAAATCTATTAATTCAGATTTCAAATGCATCCTTTAGATTATCCAGATTTGAAATCTATCATCTATCTATCATTAATCTACTAATTTAACAACTGAGATGAATATACTGAGATACAGTTATATGCCAGGGATTATACTCACTATGAAGAATAAATATGTGAACTTATTCACTTTTTTAAAAATTGAGTCTTTGATCTCTTGAAGCTTATAAACTAATTCCTAAAAATATTTTTCACAACTTACTTTACCTACATTTACATAAGTATGACTTTATCTTAATTTAACTCAGTGGTGAACATTTTTGGCTTATTATTGATGAACATCGTTCATCTGTGGAACACTGGTTTTTTAACAGCTAAATTAGGCATATATCAAAATAGTATAAATAATGACCACTATCTTAAAATCAGTGTCATTGTTAAAGTTAGTCTTTAATTCCATTCTTCAAATCAAATAAATATTAAGTTAAATTCTTAAAAACTCTAAGAAAAGTGGATATTATTTTTAATAAATTTTCTGCAAAATCTGTCCAACAGGAAAATCTAAAGTTAAGAAAGAATAATTTGATATTTCCAGGAAGATCTATGTAGCTTTCCCAGTTTAGTCTGAGTAATACTTACACTTACTTTAAGGTTTCCTTGGGCAGTGTTCACAGGTTGGTCATCTTTTAACCATGTAATGGAAGGATTTGGAATCCCATTGGCTATGCACTGCAAGGTGACAGGCTTGTATTTTACTACAACTCTCTCAGAAAGGCCTGAGGACTTGATTGTTGGAGGAACTATATTTAAGGAAGTGGGACAGGGAATGAAACCATAATCAGTGGGGTTGAACTTAAAAATCTGTATGCAAGAACTTGAAACCTTAAAATTCAGGAAAAAAAAAAAAAAAGCAAATCCCTATTTTAACAAACAATGAAATACTTTCATCCCATGCATTTAATTTCTAATATTTTAGTAAGTTTATAGATTAGTTACTTCTTAACTATGGGTTTTTAAATCTCCAAAGAATAAGTAAAATGTAGTTATGGCTACCGTAATCCAAATGCATATTTGGCTTATGTCTTTTGATGGGTTTTACTAATCTATAATGACCCTCCCTTTCTCTAGAACAACTTCATTAAATCAAGGTGGATTTCTAGCCATATTTATACTGCATGACTCTGCCCCCTGCAAGGATGATTGAATGTGGAATGGTAACTTTATTTAAATTGGACCTGCCAGATTTCCTCCCTCAGGAATTGGAACTGAGACTGAAAAACAGGGTTATCTATATTCCATCATGGGATATGGGACTAAAAATCAAGAAAACAGCAGTCTGCAGAGACAGAGGGAGAATAAAATTGACATTCATAGACACTCCTTGTGGTTTCCAAGTGGCTGTCCAGTTTCTTGTTCCAGTACTCCCTTCCCAAGTTCTGCCAGCAAGTGAGACACACAATACCCTGGCAGAGGGTTGCTTCTGTCATTAGAGTAATGGTTATACTCCTAATGTGCCAGTTTTGTGAATGTACTTATGTTCCTCAGATCCTTCAATTACATCTTCAGCCACCATTTCTGAAAACTACTGTATTCACCATCCCTCTTGCTTTGGCTAAAACCTTAAATGCTTACATAACCTCTTTACTTGGAAGTTGTGCCAAGCCTCTTCTATCTTATTTGGTCTAATTCCTCAGACCTTGGCATTCTATGTGGAACACACTTCCTAACATTTAAATTCTGTCTACATTTATTTATTCATTTATTTCCCAGAATTATTTTGGCTACTGTCTACATGTGTTTACATGATACATCTTGGTTGAGTCTCTGGGTCAATAAAGTAACTAAAAAAATCCGTCATTATACAACTGAAATTCATATCCTTTACACTACCTTCCACAACTCAGGATTTATTCACATTATTGAGCTACAATTCTGAGTTAGATAATAAAACAATGCATAAATTAATTTAAAATGCAAAGCTCCTGTCTCTTATTCAGCATACCATGAACAGTCACTTCAAATTCCTTCCTGTGGTCTCCAGCAGTATTTGTTGCCATGCACCGATAAAGGCCTGTGTCTGACACTTGAGCCTGAGTAATAACCAGTTTGCGTCCATTTAATAAAATCTTGAATCCATCCCTTTCATCAATTAACTGACCATCCTTCAGCCACCTATAGAAAAAGGCAAAAGAAAGTCTGGATAAATATCTTAAGTCAATCATATCCTAGAAGATATATAAAGTTTCTATTGTATATTTGTCTAATTTCCTAGTTGCTTACTCTGTAAAATAAATTGTGAATGAAAAAGAGAAGCAAAAAGGAAACCTGGCCTAACATAGAGGCTGGCATATTGTTGGAACCCAATAATTATGTGTTGAGTTCTTTATTCTTCTACTAATTATAGGCTACAGAAAAAGGAGAAGTATTGGATTGTTTGCAATACAACGCATAAATGCTTGAGGTGACGGATATCCCATTTACCATGACGTGATTATTACGTATGCATACCTGAACCAAAATATCTCATGTAACCCATAAATATATACACCCACTATGTACAAAAAATTTTAAATTAGAAAAACAAATTAATTAGAAAAGAGACAAGTGCACCTAAATATTACCCTCTTCAATGTTTAATAACCAGCAAAACATATACAATCTTAAAACAACTATAAACAAAACTTTGAAATCATATAGCATTATATTTTTACATTTTTGCATTTTTGTACATTCCAGTTAGTTTTATAATCATGTGTGAACATATTTCATTTCCTTCACTGACTAACTCTTCTTCTGCATATCCCATTGTGACTTGGAAACAAAAGCTAAATATTTAATACATGCTTTGAAAATTAAAGAATAAGAAAAAAGAATTGGTAAACACATACTCATGTTAACTTTCTCTATTTACCTAATATGTCTGGTATACTTCTTTTTATTTAGTAGTCTGTCAAACATTTCAGTACCTCAGGAAAGTCTGACAATACTGCTTAATAGACTGTCTCTGCGAACTAAATATGTAATTTCTAGACCATGCAATGGAATTCCTCAAAATATATAATTTCTAAGTCTATACAATGTAATTCCTCTAACTGAGCAAATTTAGGTGCCTTTTGACTATTAAGTAGACATTGCCTTGCATATAGAGCATGTCTTAAAAGAGGAATATAAAGAATACAATTTCATACAATCCTTTTTAATGGTACAGAACAGCTTTCAGGATACCTCTAAAACACTCAAAACAAAAAGCGGTATTTAGAAGACATACCAAAACCCTTACATGATAGTTGGTGGGGGAGAGCCTGTCACATGACAATCTAGCTCCAGTAAGTTATTAACCATCACAATGAAGTAAGATGTTTCATCTCCTCCTTCTATAACTGGTGGTACTAGAAAACAACAGGAATGTAACACACAAAGAAATGTATATAACAAAAAACACACCATCACATGAAGCAATAATACATAGCAGTTCAGAAGGTTGATAAGTATGATAGTAGTTTGATACATGAAGGGGACTTGAAATGCATTTTAAAAACATTTTACAATAAACACTTGTCAGGATCAATAAACATACTTTTTACATATCATAACTATTCCTCCATCTAGTACTATGGTACCACTGATGCCAGGTGAATATAAAGTGGATTCATATTTTATATTGTTTATTTTCATAAGCACAAGAGAAAGAAACCCCCAAAATTGGGCATCTATTCAAAAGCCTTGTATTTATAGATAAAGATACTGGGTTTCAAGGTTGTAAGATGACTTTCCACGGCCCAGAGACTAGATTTCCTTTTACCTGACACAGTGCTTATGGCAAAAGACCATATTGTTGCTCACTGCGATTAGACATTGTCATAGATGTAAAAATGTATCTATGCACTTGCAAATATCAAGTATACCTATCAAAACTAGTGGAAGATTTATGTAAGATTCTAGATCCTGAGACTCTGGTGACAAATCCACCCCTTGGTAATGTGCAATCCACAGTTGCACAGAGGACTATACTTTCTTTTAATTGTTTTATTATTGCACGAACAAAAAAGTATTTAACAAACCAATCAGGTTTTGCTATGAATCTGAGAACCCAGGCAGTGGCATCCTTATTTACCCAAGACATCAACTTCATATTTGATTTCCTTTTCTCCTGCCACACTGGTAGCCACGCATATGTACTGTCCCTGATCAATTTCTTGGGCACTCATGATTTCGAGTTTCTTCCCACCACCTTCTATGTGGATATTGTCATTAGCTTTCACAGGTACACCATCTTTCAACCAGGTGAGAATGGGAGAAGGGTTTCCAGCAGCTTTGCATTCCAGTGTCAGAGAATGAGCAATAACTACTTGCTTATTCAAAGGCATGGCCAAGTCACCTTCAATCATTGGAGGAACTAGGGAGAAACATAGCAACATTTCAGGCAATTATTTGTGTGGTCACAAAATACATTCTAATGAAATAAAGAAGAGTTTTTGTTTTTTCTCATAAAGTTTGACCATTGAAATCTACCTATATGCCTGTCTCCCTCTAAGTTATTGAGGAAAGAATTTCTTGGTTCAGCTAATCTGTAACTGTCCTAATTATTCTGGAAACTCTGGACTGTCTGGCTTATAAAAGACAAATAGTAGAGAATGATCTTAGTCCCAACAACTACTTTGCCTTTTCAGTAATAACCAAATTGTCTAGATGCTCCAAGTGCCATGGCAAGGGTTAGTTGAATGAATGGACACCCTCTTGCTAACCTTAGGTTTTAAAAATATATTTTCAAATCATGGAACAAATTCTTCCAATTCCTATCCATGCATATTGAAAAAGACAAACCCACCGAGGATTATTAGTGAATAAATTGGATATTTGCATATTAGAAAGCACAGGTAGAAAGGTAGATAATTAAAGCATATGTTGTTCCTTACCATAGACATCCACATGGAATGATTTTTCAGCAGTTCCAGCAACATTCACTACATGACACGTATATGTTGCTGAATCAGAGACCTGTGCTCGAGGAATATGAAGATATTGTCCTTTATCAATATAAAGTGCTTGTGAGCTGGACACGATTGGCTGTCCGTCCTTATACCAAGTAATAGCAGGCATTGGAAGTCCCCGTGTTTCACATTCCAGTTTAATAATGCTGTTGATCAATACTGATATGTCTGAGGTGACATTTCCTCCTTTAATACTAGGTGGAACTACAAAGGATTTCAGAACAAAAACAAGTCGTCCAAGTTTCAGCATCTTCATCAAAATCTTAAATGCTACAGATGTGTAAACAATGCATTTTAAGTAAATTAAAGACAATTAGGAAGTCTGTGGTTTATCTCCTGATAATGAGTTTCCTGTATTGTCAAAACCATCTTTATCATTCCCCGTTTGGGTTTCAGATTTCAGTAAAAACAGAAAGTCACAGATTCCATTTCAGGGAGTCATTTAGGTTCAAGAGATCATATTAGAATAACTAAGATAGTTATGTTTAACCAACAAAGCAAAACAAAATAAAACCCCACTCAAAGTAGACACAGCAAATTTCAAATCAGACCAAGGGAGCAAAAATGTCACATGTGGTACAATTGTATGCCCTCTCCCCAAGAAATACTAAAGGTCTAAGTGCTTTCAGAACCAGCTCTTCATAATACCTGCGGAGTCTTCAATATTTGCTTCTTGCTATTTTTTTCTTTTTTTGGGGGTGGTGGGGAATGCCAAGACTCCATTCACTCAACTTTACTCATCCAGTTGTCTACATGTGTATCTCCTACAGTTCAGCAACCACATGTCTGGCCTCTCACACTACATAAGGGCTGTACTGCTGGAAAAACAAGTCACTCAGTCTCTGCTGCAAATTCTGAATATGGTCACTCTAGGATCATGCTATCTTTGCAATAATTTAAAAGAAATCAAATGGCATGTGTATGAATTTGAATATCAATATAATCTTAATAAAGTTTTAGAATAGAATACTTGATAGAATGTTTTCCTTATGGTTAAGCTAGGATTATGGGTTTTGAGAGGGAGACCATACAGGTAAAGTGCCATTTTCATCATATGCTACCAAATGTACATGCTATCAACATGACTTATCACTGAGAACTGTGCTAAGTTATGCTGATAGCATGTACTTTTGGTAACCCGGCTAAGGTAGTGTTCGCTATATTTCCTACTGTAATATACAGTAGAGAAATATACTCTTTTTCCTCCCCTTTCCTTTGAAGGGAGTCCTTATTCCCTTCAAGGAATGAGGAGTTATGTTCTACTTCTATGAGAGGCGACTACCTACATAATTTAATTATAATTCTTCTCTGTGAAGATGTGTCTCTTCTTCTCGTTTTATTTATTCAATCACTTATTTTTATCAATATGGACTCATAGAAACTTATATGCCTTGGTTTACATCCAATACTACATTATTTTTATCCAGTTTGGGCTATTGGGAGGTCTTTCAGTTAGCTCTTAAGTCCCTTCAATATACCCTTCCTATTTTATTTTGTTTTATTATTTGCACTTATTTCTTTACTTTCCAGCCTTACTACATGCTCCAGGATCATCTTGTGTATTCCCTGCCCTAGCTCCAGACTTAACCATTTCTCCAAGGAGCCTGGTCCCTTTTAATGGGTATTAGAAAGCAAGGATATTAAAGGATATTAGAAAACAAGATCTGGATGCTGAGTAGAGTACCTTAATATTTTCTGGTAATCATTCTTAGAACTAGTCCATACTGACAAACATTTATGTACACATTTTTTTCTCTCACATAACTTAAGGCAAGATCTATTATACTTTGAGGTGAATTTGATGACAGAATCATTTTTCTCTCAGGAGGCTTACTATAAATATAAGGGGTCAGTCAACTGTGACCCACAGGTCAGAAGATGCTAAGCTAAGAATGGCTTTTACATTTTTTAATTGTTTAAAAAAATCAAAATAACATTTTGTGACATCTGAAAATTATATGAAACTCAAACTTTAGTGTCCGCAGAGTTTTACTGTTTTTCACGTTCATTCATTTACATATTGTCTAAGGCTTTTACTCAATAGTAGCAGAGTAAAGAGTTAAAGCAAAAACCAAATATGGTGTTCTCATTGCTTCTACTGCTGTTCAGCTTACTGTAAATTTTGGTGGCATAGTTACAACTTGATAGCATTTTTAGTGCTATGCATATCACCATACTGTGATATTTTATTTAATTTTATCACCAGTGAATACTCCTCATGTCAGAACAAGAAAAGAATAGTAAAATATCTGATTTTTAAGACACAGCACAGTGCAGAGTATTTTTATCAAATTAAAGGGCAAAATACTATGTTTATTTTGTAACACTATACCTATTCTAATAATCACTAGACTAAGCAGCCATCACAATATTCCCAATTTTAAAAATCAAGAGTTTGAAAAATTAGAAAACATAAAATGAAATGTTTTATCATAACAAATTTCTTCACAAAAATAAAAAGCCAAAATAAGGCTACAACCAAACTAAATTTCTGAGAGGCTTATTTGTTAGCCAACCAAGGAAAGCCATTTACCAATGGTGATTTAATTAAATCAGATATGATTTCAGAGGCAAAAGAAATGTGTCTAAAGAAAACAAATGTGTTAAAAATTCTTAGTTAGAATGTATTAAATTATTCTTAGTGAGAATAATTGTTTGAAGAGTTGAGAACCCTGGGAGCAACATCAATAGTCAAATTTTTTTAAGACAACTTTTTACTCAATAGTATTCTTGGCTTTTGACAAGTTGATAGATGTTACCGATACTGCTCACCTGTTCTTGTTTATTTGAGGAACCAATGAAAGTACAAAGAAAAAAAAAAAACTGAAGAATTAGCCTCTTAGAGCAGTCTGAGAAACAACAACAGACAAAAATATTTTCAGAAAAGTTTAAAAAAATACTAATTTATTACAACCTGAAGTGGAATCTGCTAAGATTTGTTACAATTGATGTTGGTAAAAATATATGTGAAGCAAAAAACAGGTTTAGACAAGTTTACAAAGCTTATTACAATGTAAAATGTTTAAAAAAAAAAAAAAACCTATGTTTTTTCATTGTATTATTCCCCAGCAAGCACTTTGTGTAAAAGATTCAGGTGTCATTGAACCAGTAGTGTTATATGCTGTACTTTGTTTGCTTTCATATAAACATCATCAGTTATATGACTTTTTGTCAGAAGTCAAACTGAATATCCTGACTTGCCTTACCACACAGCAGGTCAATGCATTAGTGGTGATGAAGTTTCATTGCACTTTTTTTGAGCTCAGGGCTGAGACTGGACTTCTTTCCGAATAAAAAAAATCATTCCTAAACACTCTTATTTGAATGCTTTGGGAAATTAGTTTTGCTGTAAACTTGATAGTGTTTCAAAATGAATCCAACCCCAATTACCAGACCAAAACAGTACATACACACAAAATATATATTATGGTAGTCATTGTGTCGTTTTAGTCACATGTCAAGCTGTTTTATACATTCTCCATGCTGTCAAAAGTTCAAGCAAAAAGTGAGATCTAGATTCCTCTACAAATGTGCAGTGGATATATTTTCTGAGCTCAAACTACAGTTCTAGCAGTGTGTCACACCTTGAGGCAAATGCAAAGAAAATTTTCACATTCAAAATCTAGTGATCTTTGAAAATGAGGGCTTTCCACCTAACCTTCACCTAAAATTTATTAATTGGCAGTCAAATATCACACGAAGAATATAATAACATTCTGTAAATGCCTTCCAAGCAATTAAAATATGCCTGTGAAATGATATCAGTACTAGGCAGTACCTATCTGTATGAAGAGACATTTTCAAAGATAAAATAGGTAAAATCTCATTAAAAATCACCAGTAGGCTGGGTGCGATGGCTCACACCTGTAATCCCAGCACTTGGCAGGCTGAGGCGGGCAGATCACAAGGTCAGGAGTTCGAGACCATCCTGGCTAACACAGTGAAATGCCATGTCTAATAAAAATACAAAAAATTACCTGGGCATGGTGGCGGGCACCTGTAATCCCAGCTACTGGGGAAGCTGAGGCAGGAGAATTGCTTGAACCCAAGAGGCGGAGGTTGCAGTGAGCCGAGATCACACCACTGCACTCCAGCCTGGGTGACAGCGAGAGTCCCTCTCAGGAAAAAAAACAAAACAAAACAAAACAAACTAACAGTAGCAGATGAACATTTGCAATTGATTTTGATGACAGAGAATACTAACTTCAAATTTCAATTAAGTGAAATGTTTTCCCACAAAATAACTCTATTTTTCTCATTAGTAGACTTGTATTACGAAAAGTTTATAATTAAAAAACTATCAACTAAATGGAATTTCATGAACAAACAATTTTGTAGAAATCTATTTTTCTCTAATTGTGTAAGTATCTATATTATCTCCTTGATTTTGCCTAACGGTCTGCAAAGCCTAAAATATTTACTATATTGCCCTTTATAAAAAAGGTTTGCCAAGTCCTGCTATAGGTAATTAACACAAATTCAAGCCACTATTTTGAAATCCTAAGAAAGAGCATTTTACTCATGCTTTAAATTTTAATTTTGATTGAGATTATTTATATTGTATGTTAATCTATAAATGCCTATCAAACTTTGGCTCAAATTGTGTAAATCATTGGCTAGCCTAAGTAGTTGGATAATATATTAATGAAACCAAGAACACAGGTTCAAACAAATCCACATATTTTGTGCATGCTTTAGAAAGGAATATCATTTGTATCAGAAAGGGTCTACTTTAAAAGTTTGTATTTATGAAAACAAGAAAAATTACTCAAAGAATATTTGCAATTGATAGTGTAATAACATAGTATCCACTGCTTAAATTTGACAATTACATAAATATTTCACTTTCTGTTTCATTGTAATACATACCTATTTGCCAGAGAACTATACTTCCATTTGGGAGAAGGGAATACAAATAAAAATTATGAATACACTGCTCATTAAACTGTACATATATGTGCATATATATGCATGTATACATACACCCATGTACCCCCCCCACTTACACATGCATACACTCAGACACACACAAACACACACACACACTCCAAGACTTTTTTCTTATTTATTATACTTTAAGTTCTAGGGTACATGTGCACAATGTGCAGATTTGTTACATATGTATACATGTGCCATGTTGGTGTGCTGCACCCATTAACTTGTCATTTACATTAGGTATATCTCCTAATGCTATCCCTTCCCCCTCCCCCCTCCCCACAACAGGCCCCTGTGTGTGATGTTCCCCTTCCTGTTTCAAAGAGTTCTCATTATTCAATTTCCACCTATGAGTAAGAACATGTGGTGTTTGGTTTTCTGTCCTTGCGACAGTTTGCTGAGAATGATGGCTTCCAGCTGCATCCATGTCCCTACAAAGGACATGAATTCATCCTTTT